>NW_027553394.1:0-39596 GCF_045843805.1 Urocitellus parryii
TACCCTAACCCTAACACTAACCCTAAACCTAAACCTAATCCGAAACATAAATCTAAACTAACCCTAACCCTAACACTAACCCAAACCCGAACCCGAAATCTAACCCTAATCTTAACCCTAACCCTAAAACTAACCCTAACCCTAACCCTAACACTAAACCTGACCCTAACCCTAACCCAAACCCTAATCCTAACCCTAATCCTAACCCTAAACCTAACCCTAAACCTAACCCTAAGCCTAACCCGAACCATAACCCGAACCCGAACCCTAACCCGAACCCGAACCCTAACCCTAACCCTAACCTAACCTTACGCGAACCCTAACCCGAACCCGAAACCTAACCCTAACAATAACCCTAACCTGAACCCTAACACTAACCCTAACCCTAACCCTAACCCTAAACCTAACCCTAAACCTAACCCTATCCAAAACCCTAACCCTAAGCCTAACCCTAAACCTAACCCTAACTTGAACACTAACCCTAACCATAATCCTAATCCGAACCCTAAAACTAAATCTAACCCTAAACCTAACACTAACACGAACCGGAACGAGAACTCGAAAACTAACCATAACCCTAACCCTAACCTGAACCTGAACCCGAATCATAAACCTAACCCTAAACCTGACGCTAAACCTATCCAGAACCCGAATACGAAACCTAACCCTAACCCTAACCCTAACCCGAACCATAACCCTAACCAAAAACCTAAGAAAAACCCGAATGGTAATCCTAAAACTAAGACTAACCTGAACCCTTACGCGAACCCGAACCAGAACCTTAACCCTAACCCTAACCCTAACCCAAACCCGAACCCGAACCCGAACCTTAACCCTAACCCTAACCCTAACCCTAATTCTAAAATTAATCCTAACTTTTACCCGAACCCGAAACCGAACCCGAAACCTAACCCTAAACCTTACCCTAACCCTAATCCTATCCCTAACCCGAACACTAACCCTAACCCTAACCCAAACCCTAAACCTAACCCTAACCCGAACCCTAACCCGAACTCGAAAACTAACCCTACCTTACCCTAATCCTAAACCTAACACTAAGCTTAACCCTAAACCTATCCCGAACCCTAAACCTAAACCTAAACTGAACACTAATGCAAAACCTAACCCGAACCCTAACCCGAACACGAACCCAAAACCGAAACCTGACCCTAACCCGAACCCTAACCCTAACCCGAAACCTAACACTAACCCTAAAACTAACCCTATTCCTAACCCGAACCCGAACCCTAACCATAAACCTAAACCTAACCCGAACCCTAACCTTAATCCTAACCCTAAACGTAACCAGAACCCGAACCCTAAACCTATCGCTAACCCTAAACATAACCCTAAACCTAACCCTAAACCTAAACCTAACCCTAAACCTAACCCGAACCCAAACACTAAACCTAACCCTAACCCTAACACTAATCCTAACCCTAACCCTAACCCTAACCCTATACCGAACCCGAACCTGAACCCTAACCCTAACACTCACCCTAAGATGAATCCTAAACCTTAACTTAACCCGAACCCGAACCCAAACCCTACCCCTAACCCGAACCCGAACCCAACCCTAACCCTAACCCTAAGACTAAACCCAACGCTTACCCTAACCCTAACCATAACCGGAACCGCAACCTGAACCCGAACCCTAAACTTAACCGTAACCCTAACTCGAACACTAACACTAACCGTAAACCTACACCTAACCTAACCCGAACCCTAACCCGAACATGAACCCTAAACGTGACCCTAACCCTAACCCTAATCTTTAACCTAATCTTAACTTTACCGGAACCCGAAACCGAACCCGAACCCTAAGGTTAAACCTTACCCGAACGCTAACCATATCCCTAACCCAAACCCTAACCCTCACCTTAACCCGAACCCTAACCCGAACCCGAAACCTAAACCTAACCCTAAACCTAACCCTAAACCTAACCCTAATCCTAACACGAACCCTAACCCTAACCCAAACCCTAACCCTAAACCAAACCCTAACAATAACCCTAACAAAATCCTAAACCTAACCCTAACCCTAACCTGAACCCTAATCCTAAACCTAACTGTAACCATAACCTGAACACTAACTCTAACCCTAATCCTAACCAGAACCCTAAACCTAAACTTCACCCTAACACCAACCCCAACTCTAAACCTAACCCTAACCGTAATCCGAACCCAACCCTAACCCTAAACGTAACCCTATCCTGTCCCAAACCCGAACACGAACCCTAACCCTAATCCTAACCCGAGCCCTTACACTAACCCTAACCCTAACCCTAACCCAACCCTAACCCTAACCCTAACCCTAACCCTAACCCTAACCCTAACCCTAACCCAAACCCGAAACCGAAACCTAACTCTAACCCTAACCGAAACCCGAACCCTAACCCTGAACCTAAACCTTAGCCTAACTGGAAGGCTAAACCTAACCCTAACCGTAATCAAAACCCTACTAGAACCCGAACCATAAACTTAACCCTAACCCTAACCCAAACTCTAACCCTAATCCTAACACTACTCCTAACCGTAACCCTAACACTAACCCTAACCCGAACCCGAACCCAAACCCGAATCCTAACCCAAATCCTAACAGTAACCCTAACCCGAACCCGAACCCAACCATAAACCTAACGCTAACCGTAAAGCTAAACATAACCGTATCCCTAACCCTAACCCTAACCCTAAAACGAACCCAAACCCCAACCCTAACCCTAATCCTAACACTAATCCTAACCCGAAACCTAACCCTAACCCTAATTCAAACCCTAACCCTAAACCTTACCCAAAACATAATCATAATCCTAAGCCTAACACTACCCTAATGAGAACCCGAATCCTAACACTAACACTAACACAAACCTTATCCCTAACCCTAACCTGAACCCTAACAATAAGCCTAACCTTAATACTAAACCTAACCCTAACCCTAAACCGAACCCTCAACCTAACCCGAACCCTAACCCTAACCCTAACCTAAACCTAACCCTAAACCTAACTATAAGCCGAACCCAAAACCGAACCCTAACCCTAACCCTAACCCTAACCCGAAACCTAACCCTAATTCTAAACCGAACACTAACCATAACACTAAACCTAACCCTAATCCTAAACCTAACCCTAACCCTAACACTAATCCAAACCCTCACCGTAACCCTAACACTAACCATAACCCGAACACGAACCCGCACACGAACCCGAACCCGAACCCTAACACTCACCCTAAATCTAATCCTAAACGTTACCTTAACCCGAATCCGAACCTGAACACTAACCCTAACCCTAAACCGAACTCTAACCCTAACCCTAAACCTAAGCCTAAACCCAACTCTAACCCTAATCCTAACACTAACCCAAACCCGAACCCGAACCCTAAACTTAACCGTAACCCTTAAACGAATACTAACCCTAACCCTAACCGTACACCTAACCCTAACCTAACCCTAATCCTAACCCTAACACTAACCCTAACCCTAACCCTAACCCAAACCCGAAACCAAACCCTAACCCTAACCCTAAACCTAACCCTAACCCTTAACGTAACCCTAAACCTAACCCGCACCTGAACACTAACCCTAACCCTAACCGTAAACCTATCCCTAATCCTAAACCTAATCCTAACCTTTACAGGAATCCGAAGAAGAAATCGAAACCTAATCCTAACCCTTACCCTAACCATAACCCTAACCCTAACCAACCCTAACCCTAACTCTAAACCTAACCCTAACCCAAACCCTAACCAGAACCCGAAAACTAACCCTAACATAACCCTAACCTAAACCTAAACCTATCCGTAACCCTAAAACTATCCCGAACCTTAACCATAACCCTAATCCTAAACCTAACCCGAACCCTTAACCTAACCCTAATACGAACCCGAAACCTTACCCTAACCATAAAGCTAAGCCTAAACCGAATGATCACCATAACCCTTACCCGAAGACGAACCCTAACCTGAACCCTAACCCTAACTCAAACCCTAACCATAACCCGAAACCTAACCCTAACACTAAACCTAACCCTAATCCTAACCCGAACCCACACCCAAACCCTAACTCTAACCTAAACATAACCCTAACCCGAACTCTAACACTAACCATAACCCTAAGTCTAAACCCAACTCTAACCCTAACCCTAACACTGACCCGAACCCCAACCCGAACCTGAACCCTAAACTTAACCGTAACCCTAACCCGAATACTAACCCTAACCCTAACCCTACACCTAACTCTAAACTTAACCCGAAACCGAAACCGAAACCTAACCCTCACCCTAAACCTATCCCTAACCGTAAAACAAACCCAAACACTAAACCTTACGCTAATCCTAAACCTTACCCTAATCCTAATCCTAACCCTAACCCTAACCCTAATCCTAACCCTAACCCAAACCCGAACCCAAACCATACGCATAAACCTACCCTAACCCTAACCTGAACCTGAAAACTAACCCTAACCTAACCCTAACCTAAACCTAAACCTAACCCTAACCCTAAAACTATCCCGAACCCTAACCCTAACCCTAATCCTAAATCTAACACGAACCCTAAACCTAACCCTAACCCGAACCCGAACCCTAAACCTAACCCGAACGCTCACACTAACACTTACCCGAAAACGAACCGTAACCTGAAAACTAACTCTAACTCGAACCCTAACCCTAACCCGAAACTTAACCCTAACCCTAAACCTAACCCTAATCTTAACCCGAATCCGAACCCGAACCCTAACTCTAACCTAACCCTAACCTGAACCCGAACTCGAACGCTAACCCTAACCCTGAGCCTCAAACGAACGCTAACCCTCAACCTAACAGTAACTCGAACCCTAACCCTAACTCTAACCTGAACCATAACCATAACACTAAACCTACACCTAACCGTAACCCTAACCCGAACCCGAACCCTAACTCTAACCCTAACCGTAACCATAACCTGAACACTAACTCTAACCCAAATCCTAACCCGAACCCTGAACCTAAACCAAAACTTAACATTAAAACTAACACGAATTCGAATCCTAACCCTAACCATAATCCGAACCCAACCCTAACCCGAACCCTAACACGAACCCTAACCCGAACCCCAACACGAACCCTATCCGTAACCCTAACCCGAGCCCTAACACTAACCCTAACTCTAACCCTAACCCGAACCCTAACACTAACAATAACCCTAACCCTAACCCTAACATTAACCATAAAACGAAACCTAAGCCTAACCATAACCCTAATCCAAACCCTAACCCTAACCCGTACCCGAAACCTAGCCATAACCCTAAGCCTAACCCTAACCCTAACCAGAACCCAAACCCTAACCATAACACTAACCCTAACCCTAACCCTAACACTAACCAGAACCCTAACAATAACCCTAACCTTAATCCTATACCTAAACCTAACCCTAAACCGAACCCTAACCCTAAGCCTAACCCTAACCCTAACCTGAACCCTAACCCTAACTCTAACCCGAACCCTAAACATAACCCTAACCCTAACTCTAACCCTAACCCTAACCCAAACCCTAACCCTAACCCTAACACTAATCCTAACCCTACCCTAAACCTAACCCTAAACCTAACTCTAATCCTAACTCTAATCATAAACCTAAACATAACCCCAACCCTAACCCTAACCCTAACCTGATCCCGAAACCTAACTCTAAGCCTCACCTTACCCTAACCTTTATCTTAACCCTAATCATAACCCTAACCTGAAACTTAACCCAAACCCGAACCCTAACCCTATCCCTTAAGATAACCCTAACCCTAACCCGAACCGTAACATTAAACATAACACTATCCCGAACCCTAACCCTTACACGAACCCAAACCCTAACCCTAACCCTAAGAATAACCCTAACCCTAACCCAAAACCAAACTCTAACCCTAACCCTAACCCTAAACCTAACCCTAACCCTAACCCAAACCCTAACAATAACACTAACCCTAATCCTGAACCAAACCCTAACCCTAACCCGAACCCTAACCCTAACCCTAACCATAACCTGAACACTAACACTAATCCTAATCCTAAAAATAACCCTAACGGTAAAACTAACCCTAAACCGAACCCGAAGCCTAAACCTAAACCTAACCCTAAGCCTACCCCGAACCCTAACCCTAACCCTAACACTAACCCCGAATCCTAAACCGAACACGAACCCTAAGCGAAACCCTAACCCTAACCCGAAAAATAACAGGAAACCTAACCCGAAACCGAACACGAACACAAACCCTAAACCTAACCCTAACCCTAACCCTAACCCGAACCCGAAACCGAACCCGAACACTAACCCTAATCCTAACCCTAACTCTATCCTGAACCCGAACACCAAATCTATCGCTAAACCTAAACCTAATCCTAACCCTACCCTGACCTAAACCATAACCCTAACCCTATCCGGAAATGAAACCCTAACCATAACCCTAACCTTAACACTAATCCGAACCCTAAACCTAACCCTAACCCAAATCGTAAACATAACCCGAACCCTTACGCTAACCCTAACCCTGACCCTAATCATAACCCTAACCCTAACCAGAACCAGAACCCTAACACTTACCCGAGCCCTAACCCTAACCCTAACTCTAAGCCTTACCCTAACCCTAACCTGAAACCAAACCCTAACCCTAACCCTAACAGGAAACCTAACCCGAACACGAATCCTAACTCTAACACTAACCCTAATCCGAACCCTAACCCGAACACTAACCCTAACCCGAACCCTAAACATAACACTAACCCTACATCTAAACATAACCCTAACCCTAACCCGAACACGAACCCTAAGCCTAACCCTAAACCTAACCCTAACCCTAACCCTCACCCGAACCCGAACCCGAACCCTAACCTTAACCCTAACCTTAAACATATCCCTAACCCTAAACCTAACCCTACCCCAACCCTAACCCTAACCCAAACCATAACCCTAACCCTACCCCTAACCTGAACACTAAAACTTACCCTAATCCTAACACGAAATCGAAACCTAAACCTAAACCTAAACATAACACTAACCCGAACCCGAACCCTAAAACTAACCCTAACCTTAATGCTAACCCTAAACCAAACTCAAACCCTAACCCGAACACGAATCCGAACCCTAACCTATCCCTAACCATAAACCTAACCCTAACCCTAAACCTAACCCTACCCCAACACTAACCCTAACCCTAACCATAACCTAACCCTAAACCTAACCCTACCCCAACACTAACCCTAACCCTAACCATAACCCTAACCCTAAACCTAACCCTACCCCAATCCTAACCCTAACACTAAACCTAACCCTAACACTACACCTAACCCTAACCATAACCCGAACCCGAACCCGAACCCGAACCCGAACCCTAACCCTAATCCTAACACTAAACCTAACCTGATCCATAAACCTAACGCTAACCCTAACACTAATCCTAACCTTAACCCTAATCCTAACCCTAACCCTAACCCGAAACCTAACCCTAACCCGAACCCTAACCCTAACACGAACATTAACCTAACCCTAACCCTAAACCTAACCCTAACCCTAACACTAACCCGAACCCTAACCCGAACACTAACCCTAAACCTAACCCGAACCCTAACACTACACCTAACAATAACCCTAACCCGAACCCGAACCCAAACCCGAACACTAACCCTAATCAGAACCCTAACTCTAACCCGAACCCGAACCCTAAACCTAACGCTGACCTTAAACCTAAACCTAACCCTAACCCTAACCTAAACCATAAGCCTAACCCTAACCCAAACCCAAACCCTAAACAAAACCCTAAGGCTAACGCTAATCATAACTCTAACCGGAATCTGAAACCTAACCCTAACACTAAGCCTAACCCTTACCCTAATGCTAACCCTAACCCTAATCATAACCATAACCCTAACCCTAACATGAACCCTGATCCTAACCCTAACCCTAAACCTAAGCGTAACCCTAACCCGAACCCAACCCCGAAACCTAACCCTAATCCTACCCCTAACCCTAACCCGTACCCGAACCATAATACTAAACCTAACCCTAACCCGCACCTGAACACTAACCATAACCTCTAACCCTAATCCCTAAACTTACTCCTAAACTTTACCCTAACCAGAACACGAACCCGAACCCTAAACCTAACCCTAACCCTAACCCTAACCCGAACCCGAACCATAACCTGAATGAAAACTAACACTAACCTAACCCTAACCCTAAGCTTAAACCTATCCCTAACAAAAAACTATCCGAACACATACCCTAACCTAACCCTAAACCTAACCCTAACCCAAGCCCGAAACTTTACCCTAACCATAACGCTTAGCCTAACCCGAACGCTCAACCTAACCCTAACCCGAAGCTGAACCCAAAACCTAACCCTAACCCTAACTCTAACCTAACCCTAACCCTAATATTAAACCTAAAACGAAACCTAACCCTAACCCTAACCCTAATCCAAACACTTACCCTAACCCTTACCCGAACCATAACAATAACCCTAAGCCTAACCCTAACCCTAACCCTAACCTGAACCCGAACCCTAACCCTAACACTAAACCTAACCCTAACCCTAACACTAACCTGAACCCTAACAATAACCCTAAACTTAATCCTAAACCTAACCGTAACCCTAAACCGAACCCTAACCCTAACCCTAACCCGAAACCTAACCCTATCCCTAATCCTAACACTAAACCTAACCTGAAACCTAAACCGAAACCAAACTCTAATCCTAACCCTAAACCTAACCCTAACCCTAACCCTAGCCCTACACCTACCCCTAACCCTAGTCCTAACCCTAAACCGAACCCAAACCCTATCCATAAACCTAACCCTAACCTGAACCCTAACCCTATCCGTAACCCTAACCCTAACCCTAACCCGAATCCGAACCCTAACCTTAACCCTAAACCTAACCCGAATCCGAACACTAACACTAAGCCGAACGGGAACCCTAAACTGAACTCTAACCCTAAGCCGAACCCTAACCCTAAAGCTAACTTGAACCTGAACACTAACACTAACCATAAACCTAACCCTAATCCTAACCCTAAACCTAACCCTAACACTAAACGTAACCTAACCTAAACCCTAAACCTAACCCTAAACCTAACCCTAACAGTAATTCTAACCCAACCCTAACCCTAACCCTAAGCCTAATCCTAACCCTAACCCTAACCTGAACCCTAACCATAACCCTAACACTAACCCTAAGCCTAACCCGAACCCTAATCCTAAAAATAACCCTAACCTGAAACCTAACACGAACCCGAACCCTAACTCTAACCCTAAAACTAACAAGAATCCTAACCCTAACCCTACCTCTACCACTATCCATAAACCTAACCTGAAACCAAACACGAACCCGAACCCTAACCCTAACCCTCAACCCTAACCCTAACCCTAGCCCTAACCCTAAACCTAACCCTAACTCTACCCCAAAACCTAAGACTAACCCGAACCCTAAAACTAACCTTAACCCTAACCGTAACCATAAAGCTACCCCTACCCCTAACCCTAACCCTAACCATAAACATAAACCGAACCCTAATCCTAACCCTAACCCTAAACCTAATCCTAACCCTAACGCGAATCCTAACCCTAACCCTAACCCGAACCCGAACTGTAACCGTAACCCTAACACTAAACAGAATCTGAACCCTAACACTAACCCGAACGGGAACCCTAACCTGAACCCTAACCCTAAGACGGACCCTAACCCTAAAGCTAACCTGAACCTGTACCCTAACCATAACCATAACCTGAACCCTAACCGTATCCCTAACCATAACCCTAACCTGAACACTAACTCTAACCCAAATCCTAACCCGAACCCTGAACCTATTCCAAAACTTAACCTTAACACTAACACGAATTCGAATCCTAACCCTAACCATAATCCGAACCCAACCCTAACCCGAATCCTAACCCTAACCATAATCCGAACCCAACCCTAACCCGAACCCTAACCCGAACCCTAACCCGAACCCGAACCCGAACCCCAACACGAACCCTATCCGTAACCCTAACCCGAACCCTGACACTAACCCTAACCCTAAACCTAACCCGAACCCTAACACTAACAATAACCCTAACCCTAACCCTAAACCTCACCCAAGCCCGATCCCGAAATCTTACCCTAACCCTAACCCTAACCCTAACCCTAACCCTAACATTAACCCTAAAACGAAACCTAAGACTAACCATAACCCTAATCCAAACCCTAACCCTAACCAGAACCCGAACCCGATAACTAACCGTAACCCTGACCCTCACCAAAATCCGAACCCTAAATCTAACCCGACCGGGAACCCTAACCTCAACCCTAACCCTAAGCTGAACCCTAAACCTATAGCTATACTGAACCTGAACCCTAACCCTAACCATTACCCTAACCCTAAACCTAACCCTAACCCTAAACCTAACCCGAACCCTAACCCGAACCCGAATCCAAACCCTAAGCCTAAACCTAACCCTAAATCTAACCCGACCGGGAACCCTAACCTGAACCCTAACCCTAAGCTGAACCCTAAACCTATAGCTATACTGAACCTGAACCCTAATCCTAATCATTACCCTAACCCTAAACCTAACCCTAACCCTAAACCTAACCCGAACCCTAACCGAACCCGAATCCAAACCCTAAGCCTAACCCTAACCCTAACCCTAACTCTAAACCTAACCCTAACACTAATCCTAACCATAACCCGAAACCTAACCCTAACAATAACCCTAACACTAACCAATAACCCTAAACCTAACCCTAAAACTAACCTTAACTCAAACCCAAACCCGAAACCTAAACCTAAGCCTAACCCTAACCCTAAACCTAACCCTAAACCTAAGCCTAAACCTACCCCTAAACCAAACCCGAACCCTAACCCGAACCCTAACCCTAACCCTAACCCTAACATGATCCCTAACCCTAACCGTAACCCTAACCCTAACCCTAACCCTAAATCTAACCCTAAACCGACCCTAACCTATCCCGAACCCTAATCCTAACCCTAACCCTAACCCTAAACTTAACCTGAACCCTAACACTAACCCGAACCCTAACTCGAACCTGAACCCTTACCCAAACAGAAATCGTAACCTGATACCTAACCCGAAACCAAACACGAACCCTAACCCTAACCCTAACCTAACCCTAACCCGAACCCGAAACCAAACCCTAACACTAACTCTAAGCCTAACCCTCACCCTAACTCTACACCTACCCCTAACCCTAACCCTAACACTAACCAGAACCCGAACCCTAACTCGAATCCTAAACATAACCAGAAACCTAACTTTAATGCGTACCTGAATCTGAAACCTAACCCTAACCGTAACCCTAACTAACCTAACCCTAACTCTAACACTAACATTAAAAGTAACCCTAACCCTAACCTGAAACCTAACCCTAACCCTAACCATAAACTAACCCTAACCCTAGACCTTAACCCTAAACCTAATCCTACCCTAACCCTAACCCTAACCCGGACCCGAAACCTAACCCTAATTCTAACTCTTATCCTAATCCGAACCCGAAACCAAAACCAAACCATAACCCTAACCCTAACCCAACCCTAATCCTCACCCTATCCATAACCCGAACACTAACCCAAACCCTAACCCTATCCCTAAACCTAAGTCTAACCCGAACCCTAACCCTAACCCTAACCCTAAGCTGAAATATAACCCGAAAACATAATCCTAACCATATCTCTAACCCTAACCCTAACCCTAACCATAGCACTAACACTTCCCCGAAACAGAACCCGAACCCTAACACTAACCCTAACCCTAACCGTAGCCCGAAACCACATCTAACCCGAAACCTAACCCTACCGGAAACCTAACCCTAACCCTAACCCTAACCCTAACCCTAACCAAAACACTAACAATAAACGCAAACCTAACCCTAACCCGAAACCTAACCCTAATCCTAACCCTAACCGTAACCTAACCTTAACCATGGCACTTACCCCTAAACCTAACCCTAACCCTACCCCTACCCATACCCCTAACCCTAACCCTAACCCTAACCCTACCTCTACCCCTAACCCGAACCCGAATCCTAACCCGAACCCTAACCGTAACCCTAAGCCTAAACCGAACGCTAACCCTAAACATAACTCTAAATCAAACCGAACCCGAACTGTAACCCTAACCCTAACACTAACCCTAACACAAATCCTAACACTTACCCGAACCCGAATACGAACCCGAACCCTAAACCTAACCCTTAACCTAACCCTAACCCTAACCCAAAACCTAAACCTAACCCTAACACTAACCCTAACCCTAACCCTAACCCTAACCAAACCGTAACCCTAACCCTAACCCTAAGCCTAAACCGAACGCTAACCCTAACCATACCCCTAACACAAACTCCAACACAAACACAAACCCTAAACCTAACCCTAACCCTAACACTAATCTTAACCCTAACCCTAAACCGAAACATAACCCTAAACATAACCCTAATAAGAACCCGAAACCAAAACCTAACCCTCACCCTAATCCTAATCATAACCCAAATCCTAACCCTTATATGAATCCGACCCCGAACCCGAACCCTTACCCAAACCCGATCCCGAACCCAAAACCTAACCCTAACCCTAGGCATAAATCGAAGGCTAACCCTTACCCTAACCCTCACACGAACCCCAAACCGAACCAGAACCCTAAACTTAACCTTGAAATGAATCTGAACACTAACCCAAACCCTAACTCTACACATAACCCTAAGCCTAACCCGAACCCGAAACCGAACCCTAACCCTAACCCTAATCCTAACACTAACCCTAACCCGAATGCGAATCCTAAACCGAAAGCTAACCCTAAACCTCACCCTAAACCTAACTCTAACCCTAACTCTAACCCTAACCCTAACCCGAACCGAAACCCTAATCCTAACCCTAACCCTAACACTAATCCTAACCCTAAACCTAAACCTAACCCTAAACCGAACCCTAACCCGAACTGTAACAATAACACTAACCCTAATCTTAAACATAACCCTAACCCTAAACCGAACCCTAACCCTAACTCTAACCATAACCCTAACCTGAAAACTAACCCTTATATTAATCCTAACCCGAACACTAACCCTAAACCTAACCCTAACCGTAATACTAACCCGAACACGAACCGAAACCCTAACCCTAACCCTAACCCTTACACTAATCCTAACCCTAAAACTAACCCTAACCCTAACCGTAAACCATAATCCTAACCCTAAACCTAAACCTAATCCTAACCCTAATCCTAACACTAACCCGAACCTGAACCCGAACCCGAAGCCTAACCCTATCACTTACCTAACCCTAACCCTATCACTAATCCTAACTCTAAACCTAACACTAACCCTAACCTTAACCCTAACACGAACCCTAAACCTAACCCTAACACTAACCCTAACCCTAAACCTAACCCGAACCCGAACCCGAACCCTAACTCTAACCCTAAACTGAACCAGAACTCTAATCCAAACACTTATCCTAACCCTAACCCCAACACGAACCCGAACACTAAACCTAACGCTAACCCTAAACATAACCCTAAACCTAACCCTAACCCTAACCCTAACCCAAAAACAAACCTAATCCTAACCCTAACCCTAACATTAATCCTATCCCTAACCTAACCCTAACCCTAAACCTAAACCTCACCCGAACCCGAACCCTAAGCCTAACCCTAACCCGAACCCGAACCGGAACATGAACCCTATCCCTAACCCTAATCAGAACCGTAACCCTGTCCCGATCCCTAACCCTAAGCCGATCCCGAACACTAACCCTAACCCTAACCCTAACCCGAACCCTAAACCTTACCCGAACCCGAACCCTAACCGTAACCCTATCCTAACCCGAAACCTAACCCTAACCCTAACTCAAACCCTAACCGTAACCATAACCCTAACCTTAACCCTAAAACTAACCCGAATCATAAAAATAACCCTAACCCTAATCCTAAACCTAACCCTAAACCTAACCCTAACCCTAACCCTAAACCTAACCCTAACCCGAAACTGGACCCTAATCCTAACCCTATCCCTAACACTAATCCTTTCCCTAATCCTAACCCTAAACCGCACCCGAAACCGAACCTGAACACTAAACCTAAACCTAAATCGAACCCTAACCCAAAGTCGAACCCTAACCCTAACCCTAACCCGACCCTAACCCTAACTCTAACCATACCCCTAACCATAAAACTAACCCTAATGCGAACCCAAACCTTAACCCTAATCCGAACCCTAACACTAAGCCTAACCCCACCCTATCCCGAACCCTAACCCAAACCTTACCCTAATCCTAACTCTAACCCTAACCTGAACCCTAACCAGAACCCTAACCCAAACACTAACCCTAACCGTAAAACTAACCCGAACCCGAACCCGAACTGAACCCTAAACCTAACCCTAACACTAAACCTAATCCCAACCCTAAACCGAACCCGAACTCGAACACTATCCCTAACCCTAAACCTAACCCTAACCCCAACCCTAACCTGAACCCGAACCCGAACCCGAATCCTAAACCTAAACTTAACCCTAACACTAACACTAACCCCTAACCATAACCCTAACTCTAACCCGAACCCGAACCCTAACCCTAACCCTGACCCTAACCCTAACCCCACCCGAACACTAACCCGAACCTTAATCCGAACCCGAACTGTAACCCTAAACATAACCCTAAACCTAATCCTAACGGTAACCCGAAACCTAATCCGAACCCTAACACTAACCGTAAACCTAACCAGAACCCGAACCCGAACTGAACCCTAACCAAAACCCTAACCCTAACCCTAACCCCAACCCTAAACCGAACCCTAACTCTAACACTAACTCGAACCCGAACTCGAACTCTAACCCTAACCCTAACCCTAACCCTAACCCTAACCCCAACCCTAAACCGAACCATAAACCTAACCCTAAACCGAACGCTAAACCGAACCCTAACCCGAACCCTAACCATAACCCTAATCCTAAACATATACCTATCCCGAACCCGAACCCTAACACTAAACATAACCCTAACCTGAAGCTGAACCCTAACACTAACCCTAACCAAAACACTAACCCGAACCCGAACCCTAACCATAACCCTAACTCTAAACCGCACCATAACCCTACCACTAACCTTAACCCGAACCAGAACCCTAACCCTAACCCGAACCCAAACGCGAACACTAACCCTAACCCTAACCCTAAACCTAACCTTAACACTAAACCTAACACTGACCCCTAACCGCAACCCTAACACTAACCCTAACCCAAACCCTAACCCTAACACTTACCCTAACCCTAACCCGAAACGAGCCCTATCCCGAACCGTAATCCGAACCCTAACTGTAACCCTAACCCTAACCCTAAACCTAACACTAACTCTAACCCGAAACCTAATCCGAACCCTAACCCTAACCCTAACCCTAACCCTAAACCGAACACGAACTCGAACCCTAACCCTAACCGTAACCCTAACACTAACCCTAAGTTGAACCCGAAACCTCATCTGAACCCTAACCTTAACCCTAACACTTACCGTAATCCCAACCCTAACCCAAACTCTAACCCTAACCTTAAACCGAAACCTGACAGTAATTCTAACTCGAACCCTAACCCTAAACCTAACACTAACCCTAAATTTAACCATAACTCATACCCTAACCCGAACCCGATCCCTAACAATAACCCTAACAAGAACCCAAACCCAAACCCTAAACCTAACCCTAACACGAACACTAATCCTAAACCTAACCTAACCCTAACCCAAACCCTAACCCTCATTCGAATCCGAACCCTAACCCTAACCCTAACGCTAAGCTAAACCCTACCGGTGACCCTAACCCTAACCCGAATTCGAACCCTAAACCTAACCCTATCCCTAACCTGAACCCGAACCCGAACCTGAACCCTATCCCTAACCCTGACTTGAACAATAATCCTATACCGATCCCTAACACTAAAACTAATCCTAACACTAACCCTAACCCGAACCCGAATCTGAAACCTAACCCTAGCCTTAAACCTAACCCAAAACCTAACCCGAACCTGAACCCTAACCCAAAACCTAACCCTAACCCTAACACTACTCCTAAGAATAAACATAACCCTAAACCTAAACGTAACCCGAACCCGAACCCTAAACCTAACCCTAACCCTAACCCTAACCCGAAGCCGAACCCTAACAATAACCCTAACCTTAACACTAACCCGAAAGCGAACCCTAACCCTAACCCTAAATCTAAACTGAAACCTAACCCTACCACTAACCCAAACTCGAACCCGAACCCTAACCCTAACCCTAACCCTAACTCAAACCTTAAACTTAAACATAACACTGACACCTAACCGTAACCCTAACTCTAACTGTAATCCGAACCCTAACCCTAACCCTGACCCTAACCCTAACCCGACCCGAACCCTAACCCAAATCATAAATCGAACCTTAACTGTAACCCTAACTCTAACCCTAAACCTAACCCGAAACCTAATCCGAACCCTAACATAAACCCTTACACTAACCCTAACCCTAACCCTACCCCTAAACATAAACATAACCCTAACGCTTACCCGAACCCTAAACCTAACTCTAACCCGAACCCTAACCCTAACCCTAACCCTAACCCTAACCCAAAGCCAAACCCTAACGCTAACCCTAAACCTAACACTAACCCGAAGCCGAACCCTAACCCTAACCCTAACTCTAAACCAAACCCTAACCCTACAACTAACCCTAACCCGAACCCGAACCCTAAACCTAACCCGAACCCGAAACCGAACCCTAAACCTGACCCTAACCCGAACCCGCCCAGAACCCTAACTCGAATGGTAATCCAAACCCTAACTGTAACCCTAACCCTAACCCAAAACCTAACACTAAAGCTAACACGAAACCTAGACCGAAACCTAACCCTAACCATAACCTGAACCCTAACCCCAAACCTAACCCTAACCCTAACCCTAACCCTAACCCTAAACCAAACCCTAACCCTAAAACAAAACCGAACCCTAACCATAACGCTAACCCTAAACCTAAACGTAACCCGAAACCGAACCCTAACCCTAATCCTAACGCTAACCCGAAGTCGAACCATAACACTAACCTTAACCCTAACACTAACACGAACCCGAAACCTAACCCTAACCCTAACACTAAACCGAACCCTAACCCTACCACTAACACTAACCCGAACATGAACCCTAACCCTAAACCGAACCCGAAACCGAAACCTAACCCTAGATTTAACCCTAACCCTAACACCATCCCCTAACCGAAAACTTAACCATAAACCTAACACGAACCCTAACCCTAACCCTGACCCTAACCCTAACCCGACCGAACCCTAACCCGAACCTTTATCCGAACCATAAAGGTAATACTAACCCTTACCCTAAACCTAACACTAACCGTAACCCGAAAACTAATTCGAACGCTAACCCTAACCCTAACCCTAACCCTAACCCTAACCCGAACCCGAACTCGAACCCTAACCCTAACCCTAACCCTAACCCCAACCCTAACACTAAACCTAAACAGAACCCGAACTCGAACCCTAACACTAACCCTAACCCTAACCCTAAACATATTCCAAACCGAAACCCTAAACCTAACCTTAACCCTAATACTAATCCTAAACCTAAACTAACGCTAACCCTAACCCTAACCCTCACTCTAACCTGAACCCTAACCCTAACCCTAATCCTAACTCTGAACCGAACCCTAACCCTGACTCTAACACGAACTCGAACCCTAAACCTGACCCTAACCATAACCCGAACCAGAACACAAACCTGAACCCAATCCCTAAACTTAACTCGAACCGAAATCCTATACCGATACCTAACACTAACCCTAACCCTAACACTAACCCTAAGCAGTACCTGAATCTGAACCCTAACCCTAGCCTTAAACCTAACCCTAAACCTAACGCGAACTCGAACCCTAACCCTAACACTAACCCAAATCCTAATCCTAACCCTAACCCTACCCCTACCCCTAACCATAACCATACCCCTAACCCTAACACTAACACTAACTCTAACCAGAACCCTAACAATAACACTAACCCTAAAACTAAACGTAACCCGAGCTTGAAACCTAACCCTAACCCTAACCATAACCCGAAGCCGAACCCTAACAATAACCCTAAATCTAAAGCGAAACCTAACCATACCACTAACCCAAACTCGAACCCGAACCCTAACCCTAACCCTAAATCTAAACTTAAACCTAACCCTAACACTAACACCTAACCGTAACACTAACCCTAACTCTAACCCGAACCCTAACCCTAAACCTGACCCTAACCCTAACACGACCCGAACCCTAACCCAAACCATTATCCGAACCATAACTGAAACCCTAACCATAACCCTAAACCTAACCCTAACTCTAACCCAAAACCTAATCCAAACCCTAACCCAAACCCTTACCCTAACCCTAACCCTAACCCTACCCCTAACCATAAACATAACCCTAACCCTTACCCGAACCCGAACCTGCACACTAACCCTAACCCTAACCCGAACCTTAAACTGATCCCTAATCCTAACCCGAACCCTAAACCTAACCCTAACCCTAACACTATTCCTAACCCGAACCCGAAGCCGAAATCTAACCCTAAACTTAACCCGAACACTAACACTATCCATAACACTAACCCTAACCCGAACACTAACCTTAAGCCTAAACCTAACCCTAACCCTAACCATAACCCTAACCCTACACCTAAACCTAAACCTAACCAGAACCCGAACCCTAACCCTAATCCTAACGCTAACCCTATCCCAAACCCTAACCCTAACCATAGCCCTAACCCTATCTCTAACCCTAACCCGAAGCCTAACAAGAACCCTAACACTAACCGTAACCAGAAACGTAACCCTAACCCTAACCCGAACCCAAACCCAACCCTAACCCTAAACCTAACCCTAACCCTAACCCTAAACCTAACCCTATTCCGAACCCTAACCCTAACCCTAACCCTAAACCTAAACCAACCGTAAACCTAACACTAAACCTAACCCTAAACCGTACCCTAATCCTAACCCTAAACCGAACCCTAACCCTAACCTTAACCCTAACCCGAACCCGAACCCACACGCTAACCCTAACCCTAACCCTAAGCCTAAACCGATCGCTAACCATAAACATAACCCTAACCTGAACCCGAACCAGAATTCTAACCCTAACCATAACCCTAACCCGAACCCGAAAACAACCCTAAAACTAACCCTAAGCCTAACCCGAACGCTAACCCTAACCCTAACCCTAATCCGAACCCCAACACTTACCCTAAAACTGACCCTACCCCTAATCCTAACCCGAACCCGAACCCTAACCCTAACCCTAACCCTAAACCTAACCCTAAACTGAACCCTATCCTGAACCCGAACTCTAAACCTAACCCTAACCCTAACCCTAAACCTAACCCTAAACCTAAACCTAACCCTATCCCTAACCCGAACCCTAATCCTAACGCTAAACTGAACACTAACCCTAAACCTAATTCTAACCCGAACCCAAAATCTAAACCTAACCCTAACAATAACACTAACCCTAAACCCTAACCTTAACCCTAACCATAATTCGAACCTTAACCCTAACCCTAAACGTAACACTAAACCTAAACCTAACCCTATCACTAACCCAAACCAAAATCCTAACCCTAACCTGAACACTAACCCTAACCCTAATTCTAACCCGAACCCAAAACCTAAACCTAACCCTAACCCTAACACTAACACTAAACCCTAACCTTAACCCTAACCATAATTCGAACCCTAACCCTAACACTAACCCGAACCCTATACCTTACCCGAAACACAACCTGAACCCTAACCCTAAGACTAACCCTATCCCAAACCCGAAACCCAACCCTAACCCTAACCCTAACCCTAACCCTAACCCTAACCTGAAGGCAACCCTAAACCTAACCCCAAAACTAACACTAACCCTAACCCTAACCCTAATCCGAACCCTAACCCTAACCCTAACGCAAACCCTAACCCAAACCCGAACCCAAAACCTAACCCTAACCTAAATCAAACCCTAACCATAACGCTAACCCTAACCCTAACCTAACTTGAACCCGAACCATAACCCTGACCCTAACCCTAAGCCAAACATGAACGCTAAACCTAACCCTAACCCTATCCCGAACACCAACCCTAAACCTAACGCTACACCTAACCCTAACCCTAACCCGAACCCGAACCATAATCCGAACCCGAATCTTAACCCTAACAATAACCCGAACCCTATCACTAACCCTAACCATAACCTCAACCCGAACCCTAACCCTAATCCTAAACCTGACCCTAATCCTATCCCGAACTCGAAACCAAACACTAACCCTAACCCTAAGCCTAACCGTAACCCAAACCCGAACCCGAAACCTAACCCTATCCCTAACCCTAACCCTAAACCTAACCCTAAAAAAACCCTAACCCTAACCCAAAACCAAACCCAATCCCTAAACCTAACCCTAACCTAACCCAAATCCGAACCCTAACGCTAAACCTAAACCTAAGTCTAAACCGAACGCTAATCCTAACCCTAACCCTAACCCGAACCCCAAACCGAACCCGAACCCTAAACCTAACGCTAACGCTAAACCTAACCCTAATGCTAAACCAAACCCTAACCCTAACCCTAACCCTAACCTGAACCCAAACCCTAACAATAACCATCACACTAACACTAAACCTAAACCTATCCATAACCCAAATCCGAACCCTAACACTAAACCTAAACCTAAGTCTAAACCAAATGCAAATCCTAACCCTAACCCTAACCCGAACCCCAAACCGAACCCAAACCCTAAACCTAACGCTAAACCTAACCCTAATGCTAAACCAAACCATAACCATAACCATAACACTAACACTAAACCTAAACCTATCCTAACCCTAAACCTAACCCTAACACTAACCCTAACACTAACCCTAACATTAACCCCTAACCCTAACCCTAACACTAACACTAAACCTAAACCTATCCCTAACCCTAAAACTAACCCTAACACTAACCCTAACACTAACCCTAACATTAACCCCTAACCCTAAGCCTAACACTAACCCTAACCCTAACCGTAACCCTAACCCAAACCAAACCCTAACCCTAACCCTAACAATAACCCTAATCCCAACCCTAACAATAAACCTAACACTAACCCTAACCCTAAACCGAACACTAACCTGAACCCGAAACCTAACCGTAACCCTAATCTTCACCCAACCCTAATCCTGACCCTAACCCTAACCCTAACCCGAACGCCAACCCGAAACTGAACCCTAAACCTAAAGCTAACCCTAAACCAAAACCTAAACCTAAACCTAACACTAACCTTAACCCTAACAATAACCCTAACCCAAACCCTAAAAATTACCCTAATCCTAACACTAATCCTAACCCTAACCCTAACCCTAACACTAACCCTAACCCTAACCTGAACCCTAACTCTAACCCTAACCCTAACCCGAACCTGAAACCTAACCCTAACCTTAAACCTAATCCTAACCCTAACCCAAACCCGAACCCGAGCCCTAACCGTAACTCTATCCTAACTTGAACCCGAACTCTAACCATAAACGTAACTTTAAGCCTAAACCGAACGCTAACCCTAACCCTAACCCTAACTCGAAACCCAACCCTAACCAGAACCCTAACCCTAACACTAATCCTAACCCTAACCCTAACCCTAACCCTGACCCTAACCGTAACCCTAACCCTAACCCTAAACCTAACCATAAAACTAACCCTAACCCTAACCCTAAACCTATCCTGAACCCTAACCCTAACCCTAAAACTAAGGCTAACACTAATCCGAACGCTAAACCTAGCCCTTAGCCGAACGCTAACCCTAATCCTAACCCTAACCCTAAACCGAACTTGAACTCAAACCCTAACCCTGACACTAATCCTAACCCGAAACCTAACCCTATCCCTAACCCTACTCCTACACTAACCCTAACCCTAACCCGAACCCTAACCCTAACCTGAACACGAACCCTAACCCTAACCTGAACCTTAACACTAAGCTTAACCCAAACCCTATCCTGAAACTTAACCCGAACTGTAGCCCCAACCCTAACCCTAACCCTAACCCTATTCGTAAACTTAAACCTAACCCTAACCCGAACGCTAACCCTAACCCTAAACATAACCCTAACCTGAACACTAACGCTAACCCTAACCCTAACCCTATACCGAACCCTAACATGTACCATAGCCCTAACCCTAACCCTAAAACGAACCCTAACCAGAACCCTAACCCTAACCATAACCCTAAACCGAAACCTATCACTAACCCTAACTCTAACCAGTATCCCTAACCCTAAACTTATCCCTAATCCGAACCCTAACCCTAACCCTAGCCCAATCCTAACCGTAACCCAACCCTAACCCTAAATCGAACCCTAATCCTAACCCTAACCCGAAACCTAACCCAAACCTAACCCTAACCCCAACCCGATACTGAACCCTAACACTAACCCTAACCCTAACCCTAACCCTAATCCTATGCCTAATCCTAACCCTAACCCTAACCGGAACCAGAACCCGAAACGTAAACATAACCCTAACCCGAAACCTAAAGCAAACTCGAACCCTAACCCTAAAATAATCTTAACCCAAACCCTATCCCTAATTCTAAACCTACCCCTAATCCTAAGTCTAAACCTAACCCAAAACTGAACCCTAACCCTATTCTGAACCCTAACACTGAGCCTAACCCTAACCCTATCCCGAACACTAACCCGAACCGTAGACCTAACCCTAACTCTAACCCTAAACCGAACCCTAACCAAAACCCTAAACCTAACCCTAACCCTAACCCGAACGGTAACCCTAACCCGAAAACTAACCCTAACCCGAACCCGAACCCGAACCCGAGCCCTAATGCTAAACCTAACCATAAACCTAACCCGAACCCGAACCCGAAACCGAAACCTAACCCTAACCCTTAATCTAACTCCAAACCTATGCCGAACCCTAACCCTAACCCTAAACTTTTCCCTAAACGTAACCCTTACCCGAAGTCGAATCCGAACCCGAACCCAAATGCTAAACCTAACCCTATCCTGAACCCTAACCCTAACCCTAACCATAAGCCTAAACCGAATGCTAACCCTAACACTAACCCTAACCCAAACCTGAACTCCTACCCGAACCCTAACTTTAACCCTAACAATAATCTGAAACCTAACCCTAAGTCTAACACTAAACCTAACCCTATAGCTAACCAGAACCGAAACCCTAACACTAACAGTAACCCGAAACCAAACCCTAAACCTAACCCTAATGCTAACACTAATCCTAACCCTAGCCCCAACCCTAACCCTAACCCTAACCCGAACCGAAACCTGAACCCGAACCCTAACCCTAACCCTTAACCTAACACTAATCCTAACCCTTACCTTAACCAGAACCCGAACCCAAACCCTAAACCTAACCCTAAGCCTAAACCCAATGCAAACCCTAACCCTAACCCTAACCCTACCCTAAATAAAAGACTAACAATAACCCTAACACTAATCCGAAACCTAACCCTAAACCTAAACCTAAACCTAACCCTAAACCTAAACCGAACCCTAACCCTAACTCTAAACCTAATCCTAACCCGAACACTAACTCTAAACATAAAAGTAAACTTAACCCTAACACTAACCCGAACTCGAACGCTAACACTAACACGAACTCGAACCCTAAACCTAACCGTAATCTGAACCCAACCTTAACCCTAACCCAAACCCTAACCCTAAACCTAACCCAAACCGAACCCCAACACGAACCCGAGCCCTAATCCTAACCCTAACCCTAACCCTAAACCTAACCCTAAACCTAACAATAACCCCAAAACACGAACCCGAAACCTAACCCTAACCCTAAACCTAACCCCAACCCTAACCATACCAGTAACCCTAACCCTGAACCTAACCCTAACCCTAACCCGAACCCTAACCCTAACCCTAACTCTACACCTAACCCTAACCCTAACCTGAACCAAACCCGAACCGGAACCCTAACCCTAATCCTAACCCTAACCTAAAACCGAACCCGAAACATAAACCTAACGCTAACCGTAAACCTAAACCTAACTCTAACCCTAACCTTAACCCTAACCCTAACCATAAACCGAAACCTAAGCCTAACCTGGAACCTAACCCTAAACCTAAACCTAAGCCTAACCCTAACCCTAACCCTAACCCAAACCCTAACCCTAACCCTAAACGGAAGCCTAACACTAAACCTAAGCCTAATCCTAACCCAAACCCTAACACTAACCCTAACCCTAACCCGAAAACTAACCCTAAACATAAACCTAAGCCTAATCCTAACCTGAACCCGAATCCGAACCCTAACCCTAACCGAAGCCGAACCCGAACCTGAACCCTAACCCTAACCCAAACCGTAAACCTAACCCTAAACCGAACCCTAACACTAAACCAAAGCCTATTCCTAACCCGAACCCTAACACTAACCCTAAACCTAAACCGAAACATAACCCTAAAAATAAACCTAAGCCTAAACCTAACCCGAACCCGATCTGAACCCTAACCCTAACCAAAGCCGAAACCTAACCCTAACACTAAACCGAACCCAAATCCTAACCCTAACGCTAACCCTAACCCTAACACTAAAAGGAAACCGAACCCTAACCCTAACACTAAACCAAAGCCTAAGTCGAACGATAACCCTAACCCTATCCCTAAACCAAACCCTAACATTAACCCTAACCCAAACCCGAACCGGAACCCTAAATCTAACCATAACCCTAACTCGAACACTAACCCAAAACCGAACCCGCACCCTAAATCTAACCCAAACCCTAACCCAAACCCGAACCCGACACCTAACCCTAACCCTAAACCTAACCCGAACTCTAACCCAAAAGCGAACCCTAATCCTGAACCTAACTCTAAGCCTTACCCGAAACCTAACCCTAACCCTAACCCGAACCCTAACCCTAACCCTAAACCTACACCTAACCCTAACGCTAACCCGAACCAGAACCCCAAAACTAACCCTAACCCTAATGCTAACCCTAAACCGAACCAGAACCGTCAACCTAATGCTAACCGTAAACCTAAACCTAACCCTAACCCTAACCCTAACACGAAGCCAAACCCTAACCCTAACCCTAACCCTAACCCTAAACCTAAACCAAATCCTAAACCTAACCCTAACCCTAACCCTAAACCTAACCGAAATCCTAATCCTAAACCTAACACTAACCCTAACCCTAACCCTAACCCGATCCCTAACACTAACCCTAACCCTAACCCTAAGACTAACCCTAACCCTAACCCGAAGCCTAACCATAAACCGAACTCTAACACTAACCCTAAGCCTAATCCTAACCCGAACCCTAACAATAACCCTAACCCCAACCCAAAAACTAAACAAAAACCTAAACCTAAGCCTAATCCTAACCAGAACCCGAACCCGAACCCTAACCGTAATCGTAACCGTAAACTTATCCCTAACCCTAACCCTAACACTAACCCTACACCTTACGCTAACCCTAAACAAAACCCTATCCCTACCCCTACTCCTAACGCTAACCCTAACCCGAACCCGACCCCTAACCCTAACCCGAAACCGAACCCTAACCCTAACCTGAACACTAACACTAAGCTTAACCCTAACCCTATCCCGAAACTTAACCCGAACTGTAGAACTAAACCTATCCCTAACCCTAACCAGAACCCTAATCCTAAACTTAACCCTAACCCTAACCCGAATGCTAAACCTAACCCTAAACATAACCCTAAACTGAACACTAACCCTAACCCTAAACCTAATCCTAACACTATCCCTCACCCTCACCCATACCGTAGCCCTACACTAACCCTAACCCTAAAACGAACCCTAAACAGAACCCTAACCCTAACCCTAAACCAAACCCAAACCCTAACCCGAACCCTAACCCTACCCCTAACCTAAACCCTAAACCTAACCCTAACCCAAGCCCTAACACTAACCCTAACCCTAACCCGAACCCTAACCCTAACACTAACACTAACCCTAACCCTATCCCGAACCCTAACCCTAACCCGAACCCTATCCCGAACCTGAACACAAACCCTAAAAATAACCCTAACCCTAATTCGAACCCTAACCCCTAACCCTAACATGAACCCGAAACCTAACCCTAGCTTTAACCCTAACCAGAACCCGTACCCAAACCTAAATCCTAACCATAACCCTAATCCGAGCACTAACCCTAACCCTAACCCAAATGTGAACCCTAACCAGAACACTAACCCTAACCCGATCCCTATGCCAAACCCTAACCCTAACAATAAACCTATCCCGAAACCGAACCCAAACCCTAACAATAACCCTAACCATAACCTGAAACCTAACCATTTACCCTAAACCTAACCCTAACAAGAACCCTAACCCTAGCCCTAACCCTAACCCGAAACCTAACCCTTATCCGAACCCTAACCCTAGCCCTAACCCTAAGCCTAACCCTAACCCAAACCCGAACTCAAAACTAACCCTAACCCAAACCCTAACCCTAAAACTAACCCAAATTCTAATAATGACCCTAACCCTAATCCTAAACCTAAGCGTAACCCTAAATTAACCCTAACCCTAACCCTAATCCGAATCTGAACCCTAACCCTAACCATAACCCTAACCCTAATCCTATCCCTAATCCTAACCATAACCCGAACCCGAACCCGAAACCGAACCCTAAACCTTACCCTAAACAGAACCCTAACCCGACCTCGAACCCTAACCCTAACCCTAACCCGAACCCTAACCCTCACTCTACCCCTACCCCTAACCCTAACCCTAACCCGAATCCGAACCCTAACCCTAATCTGAACCATAACACTAAGCGTAACCCTAACCATATCCCGAACGCTAACCCGAACTGTAGCCCTAACCCTAAGTCAAACCCTAATCCGAAACCTAACCAGAACCCGAAACCTAAACCTAACCCGAAAGTAATCCGAACCCTAACCCTAACCCTAACCCGAAACCTATCACTAACCCTAACTCTAACCAGTAACCCTAACCATAAACCTATACCTAATCCGAACCCTAACCCTAACCCTAAAACAATCCTAACCGTAACCCTAACCCTAACCCGAAACTGAACCCTAATCCTAAACCTAACGAGAAACCTAACCCGCCACCTAACTCTAACCCTAACCCGAAACTGAACCCTAACACTAACCCTAACCCTAACCCTAACCCTAATCCTATCCCTAATCTTAACCCTAACCCAAACCGGAACCAGAACCCGAAATCTAAACCTAACCCTAACCCGAAACCTAACCCGCACAGGAACCCTAACCCTAAAATAATCCTAACCCAAACCCTATCCCTAACACTAACCATACCCGTAACCCTAAGTCTAAACCTAATCCGAAACTGAACCCTAACCCTATCCTGAACCCTAACACTAACCCTAACCCTAAACCTAATGCGAACCCTAACCCTAACCATACCAGTAACCCTAAACCGAAAGCAAAACCTAAAAATAAACCTAACCCTAACCCTAACCCTAACCGGAACCTGCACCCTAACCCTATCCCTAACCCTAAGCCTAAACCGAACGCTAACCCTAACCCTAACCCTAACCCGAACCTGAATCCGAACCCGAACCCTAACCTTATCCCTAACCCTAACCCGAACCCTAACCCTAAGTATAACCCAAAACCTAACCCTGTACCTCACCAGAACCCTAACGCTAACACTAACAGTAACCCGAACCCAAACCCTAAACCTAACCCTAACCCTAACACTAATCCTAACCCTAAACCCAACCCTAACCCTAACCCGAACCAGAACCCAAAACTGAACCAGAACCCTAACCCTAAGCCTCACCCTAACTCTAATCCTAACCCTTAACTTAACTCGAACCCGAACCCGAACCCTAAACCTAACCCTAAGGCTAAACCCAATGCTAACCCTGACCCTAACACTAAACCGAACCCCAACCCGAACCCGCACCCGAACCACAACCCTAACCCTAACCCGAACCCTAACCCTAACCCTAACTCTACACCTAACCCTAACCCTAAACCTTACCTGAACCCAAACCGGAACACTAACCCTAATAATAACCCTAAACAGAACCCGAACCCGAACCATAAACCTAACGCTAACTGTAAACCTAAACCTAACCCTAACCCTAACCCTAACCCGAACCCTAACCATAAACCGAAATATAACCCTAACCTTAAACCTAACCCTAAACCTAAACCTAAGAGTAATGCTAACCCGAACCTGAATCCGAAACCTAACCCTAACCGAACACGAACCCGAACCCGAACTCTAACCCTAACCATAATCTTAACCCTAACCCAAACCCTAACCCTAACCCTAAACCGACCCCTAACACTAACCCTAAGCCTAATCCTAACCCGAACCCTAACACTAACCATAACCGTAACCCGAAACCTAACCCTAAACATAAACCTAAGCCTAATCCTAACCCGAACCCGAATCCGTACCCTAACCCTAACCGAAGCCGAACGCGAAACCGAATCCTAAAACTAACCCTAACCCTAAACCTAACACTAAACCGAACATAATCCTAACCCTAACGCTAACCCTAAAATAACACTAAACGAAACCGAACCCTAACCCTAACACTAAACCAAAGCCTAAATCGAACGGTAACCCTAACCCTATCTCTAGTCCGAACGCTAACCCTAACAGTAACCTTAACCCTAACCCAAACCTGAACCCGAACCCTAAATCTAACCCTAACCCTAACCCTAACCCTAACACGAAGCCAAAACCTAACCCTAACCCTAAATCTAACACTATTCCTAACCCAAACCCTAACCCTAACCCAAACCCTAACACTAACCCGAAACCTAAACCTAACCCTAACCCTAATCCATACCCTAACCAGAACCCTTACCTGAACCCTAACCATAACCTTATGCCTAACCCTAACCCTAAACAGAACCTGAATACTAAACCTAACACTCAACCTAACCCTAACCCTAACCCTAACCTGAACCCTAACAGTAACCCTAACGTTAATCCTAAACCTAATCCTAACCCTAAACCGAACCCTAACTGTAACCCGAACCTTAACCCTAACCCTAACCCTAAACCTAACTCTAAACCTAACACTAAACCAAACCCAAACCTGAACCCTAACCCTAACCGTAACCCTAACACTAACCTTAACCTGAACCCTAACCCTAACTCTAACCCGAACCCTAACCATAACACTAACCCTATACCTAACCCTAACCCTAACCCGAACCCGAACCCTACCCGTAACCCTAACCCTAAACCTAACCGTAACCCTATCTCAAACCAGAACCCTAACAATAATCCTATCCCAAACCCGAACCCTTACCCAAATCTTAACACTAACCCTAATCCTACCCTAACCCTAAACCGAACCCAAAACCTAACCCTAACCCTAACCCTAACACTAATCCTAACCCTATCCGTAACCCTAACCCTAACGCTAACACTAATCCTAACCCTAATCCTAATCCTAAAACCTAACACTAAGCCTAACCCTAACCCTAACCCGATCCCGAACACTAACCCTAACCCTACACCTAACGCTAACTCTAAACAAAACCCTATCCCTAACCCTACTCCTAACACTAACGCTAACCCTAACCCTAACACTAACCTTAACCTGAACCCTAACCCTAACTCTAACCCGAACCCTAACCCTAACACTACAACTAACATTAATCCTAACCCGAAACTGAACCCCAACCGGAACCCTTAACCCTAATCCTAACCCTAACCCGAACCCGAACCATAAACCTAAAGCTAACCGTAAACCTAAACCTAACCCTAACCCTAACCCTAACCCTAACCCTAACATGAAGCCAAACCCTAACCCTAACCCTAACCCTAACACTATTCCTAACCCTAACCCTAAACCTAACCCTAACCCTAACCCTAAACCTAACCCTAACCCTAACCCTAACCTGACACTGAACCTGAACTCGAACCCTAACCCTAATGGGAACCCTAACATTAAACCGAACCCTAACCCAAACTGAAACCTAACCCAAACCCGAACAAAAACCCTAACCCTAACCCTACAACTAACCCTAATCCTAACCCGAACCTGAACCCGAACCGTAACACACATCCTAACCCTAAACCTAAACCGAACCCAAACCTGAACCCAAACCTGAAACCAAATCCTAAACCTAATCCTAACCTTAACCCTAAACCAAACACGAACCCTAAAACCTAACGCTAAGCCTAAGCCTAAGCCTAAGCCTAACCCTAACCCTAACCCTAACCCGAACCCAAACCCTAACCCTAAACGTAACACTTACCCTAACCCTAACCCTAACCCGAACCCTAAAAAAAACGTAACCCTAACCTGAACACTAAACCTTAAACGACCTTAACCCTAACCTTAACAATAAACCTAACCTTAATCTTAACCCTAAACCCTAACCCTAACCTGAACACTAACTCTAACCTTAATCCTAACCGGAACCCTAACCCTAAACCTAACCCTCACACTAAAACTAATCCGAACATGAACCCTATCTCTAAACCGAAACCTAACCCTAACCCTAAATCTAACCATAACCCTAACCCAAACCCGAACCCGAACCCTAACCCAAACCCGAACCCGAACCCTAATCCTAACCATATCCCTAACCCTAAACCTAACCCTACCCCAGCCCTAACCCTAACCCTAGCCATAACCCTAACCCTAAACATAACCTTACACTAACCCTAACCCTAATCGTAACCCGAAACCTAAACCTGAACCTAACCCTAACCCTAACACTAACCTGAAAACGAACCCTAAGAATAACCCTAAACCGAACCCGAACCCGAACCCGACCCCTCACCATAACACTAACCCGAATCTTAACACTCACCGTAAAACTAACCCTAACCCAAACCCGAACCCTAACAATTACCCTAAACCTAAGCCTAACCCGAACTGTAACCCAAAGCCTAACCCTAACCCGAACCCTAATCCTAAACCTAACTCTAACCCTAAACCTAACTCTAACCCTAACCCTAACCCTAACCCTAAACACTAACCCTCAACCAAACCCAAACCCGAACCCTGAACGTAAAACTAACACTAACCAGAACCCTAAGCCTTACCCGAACCCTAAACCGAACCCTAACCCTAAGCCTAACCCTAATACTAACCCTAATCCTAACCCTATACGTAACCCGAATCCGAACCCGAACCCAAACACTCACCCTTACCCTAAAACTAATACTAACCCTACCCCAACCCTAACCCTAATCCTAGCCATAACCCTAACCTAAACATAACCCTAACCCTAACCTGAAACTGAACCCGAAATCGAACCCTAACCCTAACCCTAACCCTAACCTTAAACCTAACCCGAACATTAACCCGAACCCTAACCCGAACCAGAACCCTAAACCCTAACATTAAACCTAACCCTAAACCTAAACCTAACACTAATCCTAAACCTAACCCTATCCCCAACCCTAACCCTAACCCTAACCCTAAACCTACCCCTAACCCTAACTTGAACATTAACCCTAACCCTAATCCAAACCCGAAACATAAACCTAAACCTAACCCTAACCCTAACACTGACCCGAACCCGAACCCAAATCCTAACCCTAACCCGAACCCGAAACCGAACCTGAGCCCTAAACCTAACCTTAAACCCGAACCCTAACACTAACCCTAACCCTAACCTGAACCTGAAACCTAAACCTGAACCTAAACCGGACCCTACCATAAACCTAACCCTAACACTAAACCTAACCCTACCCCAACCTTAACCCTAACCCTAACACTAACCATAAACATAACCCTAACTTGAACACTAACGCTAAACCTAATCCTAACCCGAAACCTAAACATAAACCTAATCCTAACACTAACATTAACACGAACCCGAACCCTAAACCTAACCCGAACGCAAACCCGAACCCGAACCCGAACGCTAACCCTAACCCGAACCCTAACACTAACAGTAACTCTAACCCTAACCCTAACCCTAACCATAAACCTGACCCTAACCCTATCCCGAACCCGAAACCTAACCCTAATCCTAACCCTAAACCTAACCCTAACCCGAACCCGAATCCGAACCCAACCCAAACCCTAACCCTAACACTAACACGAACCCTAACCCTATGCCTAACCCTAAAGCTAACCCGAACACAAACCCTAACTCTAAACCTAACGTTAACCCTAACCCTAACCCTAACACAAACCCTAACCCTAACTTAACCCTAACCTTAACACTAACTCTAACCCTAATCCTAACCCGAACCCTAAACCTAAACCTGAACTTAACCCTAAGCCTAACCCGAACTCGAACCGTAACCCTAACCCTAACCTAAACGCAACCCTAACTCTAACCCTAACCCTAAACCGAACCCAAACCCTACACGAACCGGAATCCTAACCCTAACACGAACCCTAACCCTAAACCTAATCCGAACCCTAACACTAACCCTAACCCTAACCTGAAACCTAACCCTAACCCTAACCATAACCCGAAATCTAACCGGAAGCAGAAACCTAAACCTAAGCCTAAATCTAATCCTAACTCTAACAGGAACCCGAACCCGAACCCTAACCGTAACCCGAACACTAAATCGAACACCAACCCTAACCCTAACAGTAACCCTAAGCCTAAATTGAACGCTAACCCTAACCCTAAACCTAAGCCTAACCCTAAACCTAACCCGAACCCGAACACTAACCCTAACCCTAACCCTAACCCTAAACCTGACCGAACCCTAACCCTAACCCCAACGCTAAGACTAACCCAAACGCTAACCCTAACCCTAAACCTAACCCGAACCCTAACCCAAACCCGAACCCAAACACTAACCCTAATCCGTACCCGAACCCAAACCCAACCCTAACCCTAAACCTAACCCTAACCCTATTCCGAACCCTAACCCTAACCCTAACTCTAACCCTAACCCTAAACCGAACCCTAAACCTAACCCTAACCCAAACCCTAACCCGTACCCTAACCCTAACCCTAACACTTACCCTAACCCTAACCCTAACCCTGAACCTAACCGTAAACCTGACCATAACACTTATCCTAACCCTAACCCGAACCCTAACCCGAAACCAAAATCTAACCCTAACCCTAACCCTAATCCGAACCCAAACCCAACCCTAACCCTAAACCTAACCCTAACCCTAACCCTAACACTAACCCTAACCCTAAACCTAAACCTACCCCTAACCCTAACGTGAACCCTAACCCTAACCCTAATCCAAACCCGAAACATAAACCTAAACCTAACCGAACCCTAACACTGACCTGAACCCGAACCCAAATCCTAACCCTAACCCGAACCCGAAACCGAACCCGAGCCCTATCCCTAAAAGTAAACCGAACCCTAACACTAACCCTAACCCTAACCCGAACCTGAACCCTAAACCTAAACCTAAACCGGACCCTAACCCTAAACCTAACCCTAACACTAAACCTAACCCTACACCAACGCTAACGCTAACCCTAACCCTAACCCTAAACATAATCCTAACCTGAACACTAACCCTAAACCGAAACCTAACCCTAATCCTAATCCTAAACCTAACCCTAATCCGAACCCGAATCTGAACCCAACCCTAACCCTAACCCAAACCCTAACCCGAACCCTAACCGCAACCCTAACACTAACCCGAAACCTAACGCTAAGCCTAACCCTAAAGCTAACCCGGACACAAACCCTAACCCTAACTTAACCCTAACCTTAACACTAACTCTAACCCTAATCCTAACCCGAACCCTAAACCTAAACCTAAACCTAAACTTAACCCTAAGCCTAACCCGAACTCGAACCGTAACCCTAACCCTAACCTGAACGCAACCCTAAATCTAACCCTAACCCTAAACTGAACCCGAACCCCTACACGAAACCTAATCCTAACCCTAACCCGAACCCTAACCCTAACCCTAATCCGAACCTAACCCTAACACTAAACCTGACCCGAACCCTAACCCTAACCCTAACCCTAAGACTAACCCAAACGCTAACCCTAACCCTAACACTAACCTGAACCCTAACCCAAACCCGAACCCTAACACTAACCTAACCCTAACCCGAACACAAACCCAACACTAAACCTAAACCTAACCCTAACCCTAACCCTAACACTTACCCTAACCCTAACCCTAACCCGGAACCTAACCGTAAACCTAACACTAACACTTATCCTAACCCTAACCTGTACCCTAAACCAAACCGAAAACCTAACCCTAACCCTAACCCGAACCCAAACCCAAACCTAACCCTAAACCTAACTCTAACCCTAACCCTAACACTAACTCTAACACTAAATTGAACCCTAAACCTAACCTTAAACCTAACCCTAAACCTATCCTGAACCCTAACCCTAACCCTAACCCAAACCCTAACCCGAACCCTAACCATATCCGTAACACTTACCCTAACCCTAAACCTAACCCTAACACTTATCCTAACCATAAACCGAAAACTATCCCGAACCCGAAACCTAACCCTAACCCTAAAACTAACACTAAACATAAAGCTAACCCAATGCTAACCCTAAATGTATCCTGAACCCTAAACCTAACGCGAACCCTAATCCTAAACCTAACCATAATCCCAACCCTAAACCTAACCCTTACCCGAAACCTAACCCTAACTCTAATCCTAACCCTAACCAAACCCGAACCAAAACACTAACCCTAACCCTAACCCTAACCCTAAACCTGACCCGAACCCTAACAATAACATAAACCCTAATCCTAAACCTAACCCGAACCCTGAACCCAACCGTAACCCTAACCCTAAACATAACCCTAACCTGAAGATTAACACTAACCCTAATCCTAACCCGAACCCTAACACTAACCCGAACGCGAACCCTAACCCTAACCCTAACCCCAAACCGAAACCTTGCCCTCACGTTCACCCTAAACCTAATCCTATACCTTTCCTTAACCAGAACAAGAATCCGAACCCTAACCCTACACCTAACCCTAAACCTAACCCGAACCCCGAACCCGAACCGTAAGCCTAACCCTAAACCTATCCCTAACCATAACCCGAAACCAAACCCTACACCTAACGCTACCCTAAACCTAACCCTAAAACTAACCCTAACCGTAATCCGAACCTGAACCCTATCCCTAATCCTAACCCTAACGCTAAACCTAATTGTAAACCTAATCCTAACCTTTACCCGAACCCGAACCTGAACCCTAACCCTAACACTTACCCTAACCCTAACCCTAACCTTAACCCGAACCCTAACCCTAACCCTAACCATAACCATAACCATAACCCTAACCCTAACCCAAACCCTAAACGTAACCCTTACCTGAAACCTAACCCTAAACCTAACCCTAAACCTATCCCAAACCCTAACCCTAACCCTAACCCTAAACCTTACCCGAACCCTAATACTAACTCTATCCCGGACCCGAAACCTAACCCTAACCCAAACCGTAAACCTAACCTGAAACATAAACCTAACCCTAACCCTATACCTAACCCTAACCCTAACCAGAACCTGAACCCTAACCCTAACCCTAACACTAAACCTACACCTAAACCTAAACCTAACCGAACCTGAACCCGTACCATAACCCTAACACTAAACCTATCCCTAACCATAACCTGAACCCAAACCCTACACCTAACGCTACCCTAAACCTAACCTAAAACCTATCCCCAACATGAACCCTAACCCAAACCCTAAACCTAAGCCTAACTGATCGTTAACGATAACCCTAACACTAATCAGAACCCTAACCCTAATCATAAACCTAATCCTAACCTTTTCCCGAACCCGAACCCGAAACTGAACCCTAAACCTAACCCTTACCCTAACCCTAACCCTAACCGGAACCCAAGCCCTAGCCCTAACACTAACCCTAACCCTAACCCTAACCCAAACACTAACCGTAACCCTAACCTGAACCCTAACCCTCACCCTCACCCTAACCCGAACCCGAACCATAACACTTACCCTAAACATAATTCTAACCGGAACCCAAGACCTAACCCTAACCCTAACCCTAATCCTAACCCTAATCCTAACCCTAATCGTAACCGAAACCCGAACCGGAACGCAAAACCTAACCCTTACCCTAAACCTAACCCTAACCCTAACTCTAACCCTAACCCTAACCATAACCCTAAACCTAATCCTATTCCTGACGCTAAGCTTGACCCTAACCCGAACCGGAACTCTAACGCTAACCATAACCCGAAACCTAACCCTAACCCTAAATCTAAACCTAACTCTAACACTATTCCCAACCATAACCCTAACCCTAACCCTAACCCTAACCCTAAACCTAACCCTAAACCTAACCCGAACACTAACCCTAAACCGAACCCTAAACCTAACACTAACACTACACCTAACCCTAACCCGAACCCGAAACCAAACACGAACCCTAACCCTAACCCTAACCCTAACCCTAACACTAACCCTAACCCGAAACCGAACCATAACCCTAATCAAAACCGTAACCATAACCCTAACACTAACCTGAACCCAAACCATAACTCGAACCCCAACCCTAACCCTAACCCTACCCCAACCCTAACCCTAACCAGAAACATAACCCTAACCCTAAACCTAACCTGAACACTAACCCTAACCCTAACCTAACCTGAACACTAACCCTAACCCTAATCCTAACCCGAAACCTAAACCTAACACTAACCCGAACCCCAACCCTAAGCCTAACCCTACCAGAACCCGAACACTAACCCTAACCCTAACCCTAACCCGAACCCGAACCTGAACCATAACACTTACCCTAAACATAATTCTAAACCGAACTGTAAACCTAACCCTATCCCTAACCCGAACGCTAAACAGAACGCGAACCCGAACCCGAACAATAAACCTAAACCTAAACCTAACCCTAAAACTAAACCTAACCCTAACCCTAAAACTAAACCCAAACCCTTACCCTAACCCAAACCCGAATCTTAACCCTAACCCTAACCCTAACCCGAACACAAACCCTAACCGTAACCATAAACCTAACCCTAAACCTAACCCTAACCCTAAACCTAACCTGAACACTAACCCTAACCCGAACACAAACCCTAGCTGTAATCCTAACCCTAACCCTAACCCTAACCCTAACCATAACCCAACCCCTAACCTTAACTGTAACCCTAAACTGAACCCTAACCCTAATCCTAACCCTAATCCTAACCGTAATCGTAACACGAACCCGAACCCGAACCCAAACCCTAACCCTTACCCTAAACCTAACAGTAACCCTAAACCTAACCCTAACCTGAACCCTAACCCGAATTCAAACTCTAACAGTAACCCTAAACCTAAGCCTAAACCTAACCCTAAACCTAAACCTAACCCTATACCAAACCCTAACCCTAACCCTAAACCTAACCCTAACACTAACTTGAACACTAACCCTAAATCTAATACTAACGCGAAACATAAACCTAAACCTAACCCTAAGCCTAACCCTAACCCTAAATCTAACACTAACCCTAACCCTAACCCTAACCCTAACCCGAACCCTAACTCGAACCCGGACCCTAACACTAACCCTAACCAAAACCCTAACACTAAGCCTTAACCTATCCTGAACCTGAACCCTAAACCTAAATCTAAACCTGACCCTAACCCTAACCCGAATCGGAACACTAACCCTAAACCTAACCGTAACCCTAACCCAAACCGAAGCCCTAACAATAACCCTAACCCTAATGCTAAACCTAACCGTAACCCTAACCCTTACCCTAAACCTAACCGTAACCTGAACCCTAACCCTAAACCTAAACCTAAACCTAACCCTAACCCTACCCCAACCCTAACCCTAACCCTAACCCTAACCCTAAACCTAAACTGAACACTAACCCGAGCCCTAATCCTAAACCGAAACCTAAACATAAACCTAACCCTAACACTAACCCGAACCCTAACCATAAGCATAAAACTAACACGAACCCGAACCCGAACCCTAACCCCTAACCATAACCCGAAAACTAACACTAACACTAATCCTAACCCTAACCCTAAGACGAACCCGAACCCTAACCCTTACAATAAACCTAAGCCTAACCCGAACTGTAACCCTAACCCTAACCATAACCCGAACCCTAACCAGAACCCGAACCCGAAACCTAAACCTAACCCTAACTCTAACCTTAAACCTAAACCTAACCCTAAACCTACACCTAAACCCAACCTGAACCCGAACCCGAACCCGAACCCGAATCCTAACTGTAACCCTTACCCTAACCCTAACCCTAACCCTAACCCTAACTCTAAGCCTAAGCCTAACACTTGTTGAGAGCCACAGCCAAAGGGGCCCCAGAAAACTTCCAGCTGCCAGCAAACTTCCAGCTGCCGGCTGATGATTGGCTCACAGTGGCCCCAGCAACATCTAGCTGATTGGCTCCTCTGTGGTGATGTTCATTGGGCTGTTTCCCTGCCCTTCAGACTGCCAGCTGACGATTGGCTCACAGCGGCCCCAGCAACATCTAGCTGATTGGCTCCTCTGCGGTGATATTCATTGGGCTGTTTCCCTGCCCTTCAGACTACAGAACTGCTCATTGGGGGACTTCTTTGGCTCCGCCCACGCGACCCAGCCAATCGGCCTCAAGAGCAGGAGGATGGTGGGAGGTGGTGTGGTGGTGTGGGGAGAGGCTTCTGGAAGCCGGTGGTGGCAGTTGGGCTCTGAGGGTTTTTCCTGAGGAGCTGTTTGTTTGGCGTTTATAGTTTTAAAAATAAAGTTTGTTTCTTTTGATAAGTGGCTCCTGAATTGTGCCCAGTCAGAATGCGGCAAACACTATCCCTAAAACGAACACAAACCCTAACCAGAACCCTAACCCTAAACCTACCCTAACCCTAACCCAAACCCTAAACTTAACCGTAACCCTAACCTGAACCCTAACCCTAACCCTAATCCTAACTGTAACCCTAATCCTAACCCTAATGCTAACCCTAATCGTAACCCGAACCCGAACCGGAACCCAAACCCTAACCCTTACAATAAAACTAACACTAACCTAACCATAACCCTGAAACTAACCCTAATCCTAAACCTAAACCTAACCCGAACCCGAGCCCCAACCCTAACCCTAAACCTAAACCTAACCCTAAACCTAACCCTAACAGTACCCCAACCCTAACCCTAACCCTAACCCTTACCATAACCCTAACCCTAACCCTAAACCTAAACTGAATACTAACCCTAACCTAATCCTAACCCGAAACCTAAACCTAACCCTAAACCTAACCCTAACCCTACCCCAACCCTAACACTAACCCTAACCCTAACCATAACCCTAACCCTAAACCTAAACCTAAACTGAATATTAACCCTAACCCTAATCCTAACCCAAAACCTAAACCTAAACATAACCTTAACCAAAACACTAACCCGAACCCGAACCCTAAGCCTAACCCTAACCCTAACCCGAACCCGAACCCTAACCCTAACCCTAACACTATCCCTAACACTAACCCTAACCCTAACCCTAACCCGAACCCGAACCCTAACCCTTACAATAAACCTAAGCCTAACCTGAACTGTAACCCAAACCCTAAACCTAACCCAAACCCTAAACCTAACCCTAAACCTGACTTAAACACTAACCCTAACCCTAATCCTATCCCGAAACATAAACCTAAA
>NW_027553395.1:0-39564 GCF_045843805.1 Urocitellus parryii
TCCCACTTGGCTCAGCAAATTTCGTTCTTCTCTGTTAAACCGTTCCTTTGCAGGAACCGTTTTCATGTTTAGGTTTCACTCTGTTTTCTCCTATATGGATACATGTAGTTGGAACTCTAAATCAAACACGGTTTGTGCTAGCTCTTTGAAACTTGGCACAATAATGTAGTTCCAAGTTCTATCGCTATGGTTTGTGTCCTATTGAAGTAGCCCCAAGCAGAGACTGACGAGAATCACTTTCATTGAAAGGGGTTGCCAAGCATCCAAAATCTACGAGTTTCCTGAAATCTCAGCAAACATTTTTTCACCCACTCTTGATGAGGCTGGCAGGTAATGATCAGTACACCAATCCCACTTGGCTCACCAAATTTCGTTCTTCTCGGTTAAACCGTTCCTTTGCAGGAACCGTTTTCATGTTTAGGTTTCACTCTGTTTTCTCCTATATGGATACATGTAGTTGGAACTCTAAATCAAACACGATTTGTGCTAGCTCTTTGAAACTTGGCACAATAATGTAGTTCCAAGTTCTATCGCTATGGTTTGTGTCCTATTGAAGTAGCCCCAAGCAGAGACTGACGAGAATCACTTTCATTCAAAGGGGTTGCCAAGCTTCCAAAAAACTACGAGTTTCCTGAAATCTCAGCAAACATTTTTTCACCCACTCTTGATGAGGCTTGCAGGTAATGATCAGTACACCAATCCCACTTGGCTCACCAAATTTCGTTCTTCTCGGTTAAACCGTTCCTTTGCAGGAACCGTTTTCATGTTTAGGTTTCACTTTGTTTTCTCCTATATGGATACATGTACTTGGAACTCTAAATCAAACACGGTTTGTGCTAGCTCTTTGAAACTTGTCACAGTAATGTAGTTCCAAGTTCTATCGCTATGGTTTGTGTCCTATTGAAGTAGCCCCAAGCAGAGACTGACGAGAATCACTTTCATTCAAAGGGGTTGCCAAGCTTCCAAAAAACTACGAGTTTCCTGAAATCTCAGCAAACATTTTTTCACCCACTCTTGATGAGGCTTGCAGGTAATGATCAGTACACCAATCCCACTTGGCTCAGCAAATTTCGTTCTTCTCGGTTAAACCGTTCCTTTGCAGGAACCGTTTTCATGTTTAGGTTTCACTTTGTTTTCTCCTATATGGATACATGTAGTTGGAACTCTAAATCAAACACGGTTTGTGCTAGCTCTTTGAAACTTGGCACAATAATGTAGTTCCAAGTTCTATCCCTATGGTTTGTGTCCTATTGAAGTAGCCCCAAGCAGAGACTGACGAGAATCACTTTTATTGAAAGGGGTTGCCAAGCTTCCAAAAAACTACGAGTTTCCTGAATTCTCAGCATACATTTTTTCACCCAATCTTGATGATACTTGCACGTAATGATCAGTACACCAATCCCACTTGGCTCAGCAAATTTCATTCTTCTCTGTTAAACCGTTCCTTTGCAGGAACCGTTTTCATGTTTAGGTTTCACTCTGTTTTCTCCTATATGGATACATGTAGTTGGAACTCTAAATCAAACACGGTTTGTGCTAGCTCTTTGAAACTTGGCACAATAATGTAGTTCCAAGTTCTATCGCTATGGTTTGTGTCCTATTGAAGTAGCCCCAAGCAGAGACTGACGAGAATCACTTTCATTGAAAGGGGTTGCCAAGCTTCCAAAATCTACGAGTTTCCTGAAATCTCAGCAAACATTTTTTCACCCACTCTTGATGAGGCTTGCAGGTAATGATCAGTACACCAATCCCAGTTGGCTCAGCAAATTTCGTTCTTCTCGGTTAAACCGTTCCTTTGCAGGAACCGTTTTCATGTTTAGGTTTCACTCTGTTTTCTCCTATATGGATACATGTACTTGGAACTCTAAATCAAACACGGTTTGTGCTAGCTCTTTGAAACTTGGCACAATAATGTAGTTCCAAGTTCTATCGCTATGGTTTGTGTCCTATTGAAGTAGCCCCAAGCAGAGACTAACGAGAATCACTTTGATTGAAAGGGGTTGCCAAGCTTCCAAAAAACTACGAGTTTCCTGAAATCTCAGCAACCATATTTTCACCCAAACTTGATGATACTTGTAGGTTATGATCAGTACACCAATCCCACTGGGCTCACCAAATTTTGTTCTTCTCGGTTAAACCTTTCCTTTGCAGGAACCGTTTTCATGTTTAGGTTTCACTCTGTTTTCTCCTATATGGATACATGTAGTTGGAACTCTAAATCAAACACGGTTTGTGCTAGCTCTTTGAAACTTGGCACAATAATGTAGTTCCAAGTTCTATCGCTATGGTTTGTGTCCTATTGAAGTAGCCCCAAGCAGAGACTGACGAGAATCACTTTCATTGAAAGGGTTGCCAAGCTTCCAAAAAACTACGAGTTTCCTGAAATCTCAGCAAACATTTTTTCACTCAATCTTGATGATACTTGCAGGTAATGATCAGTACACCAATCCCACTTGGCTCACCAAATTTCGTTCTTCTCGGTTATACCGTTCCTTTGCAGGAACCGTTTTCATGTTTAGGTTTCACTCTGTTTTCTCCTATATGGATACATGTAGTTGGAACTCTAAATCAAACACGGTTTGTGCTAGCTCTTTGAAACTTGGCACAATAATGTAGTTCCAAGTTCTATCGCTATGGTTTGTGTCCTATTGAAGTAGCCCCAAGCAGAGACTGACGAGAATCACTTTCATTCAAAGGGGTTGCCAAGCTTCCACAAAACTACGAGTTTCCTGAAATCTCAGCAAACATTTTTTCACCCACTCTTGATGAGGCTTGCAGGTAATGATCAGTACACCAATCCCACTTGGCTCAGCAAATTTCGTTCTTCTCGGTTAAACCGTTCCTTTGCAGGAACCGTTTTCATGTTTAGGTTTCACTTTGTTTTCTCCTATATGGATACATGTAGTTGGAACTCTAAATCAAACACGGTTTGTGCTAGCTCTTTGAAACTTGGCACAATAATGTAGTTCCAAGTTCTATCCCTATGGTTTGTGTCCTATTGAAGTAGCCCCAAGCAGAGACTGACGAGAATCACTTTTATTGAAAGGGGTTGCCAAGCTTCCAAAAAACTACGAGTTTCCTGAATTCTCAGCATACATTTTTTCACCCAATCTTGATGATACTTGCACGTAATGATCAGTACACCAATCCCACTTGGCTCAGCAAATTTCATTCTTCTCTGTTAAACCGTTCCTTTGCAGGAACCGTTTTCATGTTTAGGTTTCACTCTGTTTTCTCCTATATGGATACATGTAGTTGGAACTCTATATCAAACACGGTTTGTGCTAGCTCTTTGAAACTTGGCACAATAATGTAGTTCCAAGTTCTATCGCTATGGTTTGTGTCCTATTGAAGTAGCCCCAAGCAGAGACTGACGAGAATCACTTTCATTGAAAGGGGTTGCCAAGCTTCCAAAATCTACGAGTTTCCTGAAATCTCAGCAAACATTTTTTCACCCACTCTTGATGAGGCTTGCAGGTAATGATCAGTACACCAATCCCAGTTGGCTCAGCAAATTTCGTTCTTCTCGGTTAAACCGTTCCTTTGCAGGAACCGTTTTCATGTTTAGGTTTCACTCTGTTTTCTCCTATATGGATACATGTACTTGGAACTCTAAATCAAACACGGTTTGTGCTAGCTCTTTGAAACTTGGCACAATAATGTAGTTCCAAGTTCTATCGCTATGGTTTGTGTGCTATTGAAGTAGCCCCAAGCAGAGACTGACGAGAATCACTTTCATTCAAAGGGGTTGCCAAGCTTCCAAAAAACTACGAGTTTCCTGAAATCTCAGCAAACATTTTTTCACCCACTCTTGATGAGGCTTGCAGGTAATGATCAGTACACCAATCCCACTGGGCTCACCAAATTTCGTTCTTCTCGGTTAAACCGTTCCTTTGCAGGAACCGTTTTCATGTTTAGGTTTCACTTTGTTTTCTCCTATATGGATACATGTAGTTGGAACTCTAAATCAAACACGGTTTGTGCTAGCTCTTTGAAACATGGCACAATAATGTAGTTCCAAGTTCTATCCCTATGGTTTGTGTCCTATTGAAGTAGCCCCAAGCAGAGACTGACGAGAATCACTTTTATTGAAAGGGGTTGCCAAGCTTCCAAAAAACTACGAGTTTCCTGAATTCTCAGCATACATTTTTTCACCCAATCTTGATGATACTTGCACGTAATGATCAGTACACCAATCCCACTTGGCTCAGCAAATTTCGTTCTTCTCTGTTAAACCGTTCCTTTGCAGGAACCGTTTTCATGTTTAGGTTTCACTCTGTTTTCTCCTATATGGATACATGTAGTTGGAACTCTAAATCAAACACGGTTTGTGCTAGCTCTTTGAAACTTGGCACAATAATGTAGTTCCAAGTTCTATCGCTATGGTTTGTGTCCTATTGAAGTAGCCCCAAGCAGAGACTGACGAGAATCACTTTCATTGAAAGGGGTTGCCAAGCATCCAAAATCTACGAGTTTCCTGAAATCTCAGCAAACATTTTTTCACCCACTCTTGATGAGGCTGGCAGGTAATGATCAGTACACCAATCCCACTTGGCTCACCAAATTTCGTTCTTCTCGGTTAAACCGTTCCTTTGCAGGAACCGTTTTCATGTTTAGGTTTCACTCTGTTTTCTCCTATATGGATACATGTAGTTGGAACTCTAAATCAAACACGATTTGTGCTAGCTCTTTGAAACTTGGCACAATAATGTAGTTCCAAGTTCTATCGCTATGGTTTGTGTCCTATTGAAGTAGCCCCAAGCAGAGACTGACGAGAATCACTTTCATTCAAAGGGGTTGCCAAGCTTCCAAAAAACTACGAGTTTCCTGAAATCTCAGCAAACATTTTTTCACCCAATCTTGATGAGGCTTGCAGGTAATGATCAGTACACCAATCCCACTTGGCTCACCAAATTTCGTTCTTCTCGGTTAAACCGTTCCTTTGCAGGAACCGTTTTCATGTTTAGGTTTCACTTTGTTTTCTCCTATATGGATACATGTACTTGGAACTCTAAATCAAACACGGTTTGTGCTAGCTCTTTGAAACTTGGCACAATAATGTAGTTCCAAGTTCTATTGCTATGGTTTGTGTCCTACTGAAGTAGCCCCAAGCAGAGACTAACGAGAAGCACTTTCATTGAAAGGGGTTGCCAAGCTTCCAAAAAACTACGCGTTTCCTGAAATCTCAGCAACCATATTTTCACCCAATCTTGTTGATACTTGCAGGTAATGATCAGTACACCAATCCCACTGGGCTCACCAAATTTCGTTCTTCTCGGTTAAACCGTTCCTTTGCAGGAACCGTTTCATGTTTAGGTTTCACTCTGTTTTCTCCTATATGGATACATGTAGTTGGAACTCTAAATCAAACACGGTTTGTGCTAGCTCTTTGAAACTTGGCACAATAATGTAGTTCCAAGTTCTATCGCTATGGTTTGTGTCCTATTGAAGTAGCCCCAAGCAGAGACTAACGAGAATCACTTTCATTGAAAGGGGTTGCCAAGCTTCCAAAAAACTACGAGTTTCCTGAAATCTCAGCAACCATATTTTCACCCAAACTTGATGATACTTGTAGGTTATGATCAGTACACCAATCCCACTGGGCTCACCAAATTTTGTTCTTCTCGGTTAAACCTTTCCTTTGCAGGAACCGTTTTCATGTTTAGGTTTCACTCTGTTTTCTCCTATATGGATACATGTAGTTGGAACTCTAAATCAAACACGGTTTGTGCTAGCTCTTTGAAACTTGGCACAATAATGTAGTTCCAAATTCTATCGCTATGGTTTGTGTCCTATTGAAGTATCCCCAAGCAGAGACTGACGAGAATCACTTTCATTGAAAGGGGTTGCCAAGCTTCCAAAAAACTACGAGTTTCCTGAAATCTCAGCAAACATTTTTTCACCCACTCTTGATGAGGCTTGCAGGTAATGATCAGTACACCAATCCCACTTGGCTCAGCAAAATTCGTTCTTCTCGGTTAAACCGTTCCTTTGCAGGAACCGTTTTCATGTTTAGGTTTCACTTTGTTTTCTCCTATGTGGATACATGTAGTTGGAACTCTAAATCAAACACGGTTTGTGCTAGCTCTTTGAAACTTGGCACAATAATGTAGTTCCAAGTTCTATCCCTATGGTTTGTGTCCTATTGAAGTAGCCCCAAGCAGAGACTGATGAGAATCACTTTCATTCAAAGGGGTTGCCAAGCTTCCAAAAAACTACGAGTTTCCTGAATTCTCAGCAAACATTTTTTCACCCAATCTTGATGATACTTGCAGGTAATGATCAGTACACCAATCCCACTGGGCTCACCAAATTTCGTTCTTCTCGGTTAAACCGTTCCTTTGCAGGAACCGTTTTCATGTTTAGGTTTCACTCTGTTTTCTCCTATATGGATACATGTAGTTGGAACTCTAAATCAAACACGGTTTGTGCTAGCTCTTTGAAACTTGGCACATTAATGTAGTTCCAAGTTCTATCGCTATGGTTTGTGTCCTATTGAAGTAGCCCCAAGCAGAGACTGACGAGAATCACTTTCATTGAAAGGGGTTGCCAAGCTTCCAAAAAACTACGAGTTTCCTGAAATCTCAGCAAACATTTTTTCACTCAATCTTGATGATACTTGCAGGTAATGATCAGTACACCAATCCCACTTGGCTCACCAAATTTCGTTCTTCTCGGTTATACCGTTCCTTTGCAGGAACCTTTTTCATGTTTAGGTTTCACTCTGTTTTCTCCTATATGGATACATGTAGTTGGAACTCTAAATCAAACACGGTTTGTGCTAGCTCTTTGAAACTTGGCACAATAATGTAGTTCAAAGTTCTATCACTATGGTTTGTGTCCTATTGAAGTAGCCCCAAGCAGAGACTGACGAGAATCACTTTCATTCAAAGGGGTTGCCAAGCTTCCAAAAAACTACGAGTTTCCTGAAATCTCAGCAAACATTTTTTCACCCACTCTTGATGAGGCTTGCAGGTAATGATCAGTACACCAATCCCAGTTGGCTCAGCAAATTTCGTTCTTCTCGGTTAAACCGTTCCTTTGCAGGAACCGTTTTCATGTTTAGGTTTCACTTTGTTTTCTCCTATATGGATACATGTAGTTGGAACTCTAAATCAAACACGGTTTGTGCTAGCTCTTTGAAACTTGGCACAATAATGTAGTTCCAAGTTCTATCCCTATGGTTTGTGTCCTATTGAAGTAGCCCCAAGCAGAGACTGACGAGAATCACTTTTATTGAAAGGGGTTGCCAAGCTTCCCAAAATCTACGAGTTTCCTGAATTCTCACCATACATTTTTTCAACCAATCTTGATGATACTTGCACGTAATGATCAGTACACCCATCCCACTTGGCTCAGCAAATTTCGTTCTTCTCTGTTAAACCGTTCCTTTGCAGGAACCGTTTTCATGTTTAGGTTTCACTCTGTTTTCTCCTATATGAATACATGTAGTTGGAACTCTAAATCAAACACGGTTTGTGCTAGCTCTTTGAAACTTGGCACAATAATGTAGTTCCAAGTTCTATCGCTATGGTTTGTGTCCTATTGAAGTAGCCCCAAGCAGAGACTGACGAGAATCACTTTCATTCAAAGGGGTTGCCAAGCTTCCAAAATCTACGAGTTTCCTGAAATCTCAGCAAACATTTTTTCACCCACTCTTGATGAGGCTTGCAGGTAATGATCAGTACACCAATCCCACTTGGCTCACCAAATTTCGTTCTTCTCGGTTAAACCGTTCCTTTGCAGGAACCGTTTTCATGTTTAGGTTTCACTCTGTTTTCTCCTATATGGATACATGTAGTTGGAACTCTAAATCAAACACGGTTTGTGCTAGCTCTTTGAAACTTGGCACAATAATGTAGTTCCAAGTTCTATCGCTATGGTTTGTGTCCTATTGAAGTAGCCCCAAGCAGAGACTGACGAGAATCACTTTCATTCAAAGGGGTTGCCAAGCTTCCAAAAAACTACGAGTTTCCTGAAATCTCAGCAAACATTTTTTCACCCACTCTTGATGAGGCTTGCAGGTAATGATCAGTACACCAATCCCACTTGGCTCACCAAATTTCGTTCTTCTCGGTTAAACCGTTCCTTTGCAGGAACCGTTTTCATGTTTAGGTTTCACTTTGTTTTCTCCTATATGGATACATGTAGTTGGAACTCTAAATCAAACACGGTTTGTGCTAGCTCTTTGAAACTTGGCACAATAATGTAGTTCCAAGTTCTATTGCTATGGTTTGTGTCCTATTGAAGTAGCCCCAAGCAGAGACTAACGAGAATCACTTTCATTGAAAGGGGTTGCCAAGCTTCCAAAAAACTACGCGTTTCCTGAAATCTCAGCAACCATATTTTCACCCAATCTTGTTGATACTTGCAGGTAATGATCAGTACACCAATCCCACTGGGCTCACCAAATTTCGTTCTTCTCGGTTAAACCGTTCCTTTGCAGGAACCGTTTTCATGTTTAGGTTTCACTCTGTTTTCTCCTATATGGATACATGTAGTTGGAACTCTAAATCAACACGGTTTGTGCTAGCTCTTTGAAACTTGGCACAATAATGTAGTTCCAAGTTCTATCGCTATGGTTTGTGTCCTATTGAAGTAGCCCCAAGCAGAGACTGACGAGAATCACTTTCATTGAAAGGGGTTGCCAAGCTTCCAAAAAACTACGAGTTTCCTGAAATCTCAGCAACCATATTTTCACCCAAACTTGATGATACTTGTAGGTTATGATCAGTACACCAATCCCACTGGGCTCACCAAATTTTGTTCTTCTCGGTTAAACCTTTCCTTTGCAGGAACCGTTTTCATGTTTAGGTTTCACTCTGTTTTCTCCTATATGGATACATGTAGTTGGAACTCTAAATCAAACACGGTTTGTGCTAGCTCTTTGAAACTTGGCACAATAATGTAGTTCCAAATTCTATCGCTATGGTTTGTGTCCTATTGAAGTATCCCCAAGCAGAGACTGACGAGAATCACTTTCATTGAAAGGGGTTGCCAAGCTTCCAAAAAACTACGAGTTTCCTGAAATCTCAGCAAAACATTTTTTCACCCACTCTTGATGAGGCTTGCAGGTAATGATCAGTACACCAATCCCACTTGGCTCAGCAAATTTTGTTCTTCTCGGTTAAACCGTTCCTTTGCAGGAACCGTTTTCATGTTTAGGTTTCACTTTGTTTTCTCCTATGTGGATACATGTAGTTGGAACTCTAAATCAAACACGGTTTGTGCTAGCTCTTTGAAACTTGGCACAATAATGTAGTTCCAAGTTCTATCCCTATGGTTTGTGTCCTATTGAAGTAGCCCCAAGCAGAGACTGATGAGAATCACTTTCATTCAAAGGGGTTGCCAAGCTTCCAAAAAACTACGAGTTTCCTGAATTCTCAGCAAACATTTTTTCACCCAATCTTGATGATACTTGCAGGTAATGATCAGTACACCAATCCCACTTGGCTCACCAAATTTCGTTCTTCTCGGTTAAACCGTTCCTTTGCAGGAACCGTTTTCATGTTTAGGTTTCACTCTGTTTTCTCCTATATGGATACATGTAGTTGGAACTCTAAATCAAACACGGTTTGTGCTAGCTCTTTGAAACTTGGCACAATAATGTAGTTCCAAGTTCTATCGCTATGGTTTGTGTCCTATTTAAGTAGCCCCAAGCAGAGACTAACGAGAATCACTTTCATTGAAAGGGGTTGCCAAGCTTCCAAAAAACTACGAGTTTCCTGAAATCTCAGCAACCATATTTTCACCCAAACTTGATGATACTTGTAGGTAATGATCAGTACACCAATCCCACTGGCCTCACCAAATTTCGTTCTTCTCGGTTAAACCGAACCTTTGCAGGAACCGTTTTCATGTTTAGGTTTCACTCTGTTTTCTCCTATATGGATACATGTACTTGGAACTCTAAATCAAACACGGTTTGTGCTAGCTCTTTGAAACTTGGCACAATAATGTAGTTCCAAGTTCTATCGCTATGGTTTGTGTCCTATTGAAGTAGCCCCAAGCAAAGACTGACGAGAATCACTTTCATTCAAAGGCGTTGCCAAGCTTCCAAAATCTACGAGTTTCCTGAAATCTCAGCAAACATTTTTTCACCCACTCTTGATGAGGCTTGCAGGTAATGATCAGTACACCAATCCCACTTGGCTCACCAAATTTCGTTCTTCTCGGTTAAACCGTTCCTTTGCAGGAACCGTTTTCATGTTTAGGTTTCACTCTGTTTTCTCCTATATGGATACATGTAGTTGGAACTCTAAATCAAACACGGTTTGTGCTAGCTCTTTGAAACTTGGCACAATAATGTAGTTCCAAGTTCTATCGCTATGGTTTGTGTCCTATTGAAGTAGCCTCAAGCAGAGACTGACGAGAATCACTTTCATTCAAAGGGTTGCCAAGCTTTCAAAAATCTACGAGTTTCCTGAAATCTCAGCAACCATATTTTCACCCAAACTTGATGATACTTGTAGGTTATGATCAGCACACCAATCCCACTGGGCTCACCAAATTTTGTTCTTCTCGGTTAAACCTTTCCTTTGCAGGAACCGTTTTCATGTTTAGGTTTCACTCTGTTTTCTCCTATATGGATACATGTAGTTGGAAGTCTAAATCAAACACGGTTTGTGCTAGCTCTTTGAAACTTGGCACAATAATGTAGTTCCAAATTCTATGGCTATGGTTTGTGTCCTATTGAAGTATCCCCAAGCAGAGACTGACGAGAATCACTTTCATTCAAAGGGGTTGCCAAGCTTCCAAAAAACTACGAGTTTCCTGAAATCTCAGCAAACATTTTTTCACCCACTCTTGATGAGGCTTGCAGGTAATGATCAGTACACCAATCCCACTTGGCTCAGCAAATTTCGTTCTTCTCGGTTAAACCGTTCCTTTGCAGGAACCGTTTTCATGTTTAGGTTTCACTTTGTTTTCTCCTATGTGGATACATGTAGTTGGGAACTCTAAATCAAACACGGTTTGTGCTAGCTCTTTGAAACTTGGCACAATAATGTAGTTCCAAGTTCTATCGCTATGGTTTGTGTCCTATTGAAGTATCCCCAAGCAGAGACTAACGAGAATCACTTTCATTGAAAGGGGTTGCCAAGCTTCCAAAAAACTACGAGTTTCCTGAAATCTCAGCAACCATATTTTCACCCAAACTTGATGATACTTGAAGGTAATGATCAGTACACCAATCCCACTGGCCTCACCAAATTTCGTTCTTTTCGGTTAAACCGAACCTTTGCAGGAACCGTTTTCATGTTTAGGTTTCACTCTGTTTTCTCCTATATGGATACATGTACTTGGAACTCTAAATCAAACACGGTTTGTGCTAGCTCTTTGAAACTTGGCACAATAATGTAGTTCCAAGTTTTATCGCTATGGTTTGTGTCCTATTGAAGTAGCCCCAAGCAGAGACGGACGAGAATCAGTTTCATTCAAAGGGGTTGCCAAGCTTCCAAAATCTACGAGTTTCCTGAAATCTCAGCAAACATTTTTTCACCCACTCTTGATGAGGCTTGCAGGTAATGATCAGTACACCAATCCCACTTGGCTCACCAAATTTCGTTCTTCTCGGTTAAACCGTTCCTTTGCAGGAACCGTTTTCATGTTTAGGTTTCACTCTGTTTTCTCCTATATGGATACATGTAGTTGGAACTCTAAATCAAACACGGTTTGTGCTAGCTCTTTGAAACTTGGCACAATAATGTAGTTCCAAGTTCTATCGCTATGGTTTGTGTCCTATTGAAGTAGCCCCAAGCAGAGACTGACGAGAATCACTTTTATTCAAAGGGGTTGCCACGCTTTCAAAAAACTATGAGTTTCCTGAAATCTCAGCAACCATATTTTCACCCAAACTTGATGATACTTGTAGGTTATGATCAGTACACCAATCCCACTGGGTTCACCAAATTTTGTTCTTCTCGGTTAAACCTTTCCTTTGCAGGAACCGTTTTCATGTTTAGGTTTCACTCTGTTTTCTCCTATATGGATACATGTAGTTGGAACTCTAAATCAAACACGGTTTGTGCTAGCTCTTTGAACTTGGCACAATAATGTAGTTCCAAATTCTATCGCTATGGTTTGTGTCCTATTGAAGTATCCCCAAGCAGAGACAGACGAGAATCACTTTCATTGAAAGGGGTTGCCAAGCTTCCAAAAAACTACGAGTTTCCTGAAATCTCAGCAAACATTTTTTCACCCACTCTTGATGAGGCTTGCAGGTAATGATCAGTACACCAATCCCACTTGTCTCAGCAAATTTCGTTCTTCTCGGTTAAACCGTTCCTTTGCAGGAACCGTTTTCATGTTTAGGTTTCACTTTGTTTTCTCCTATGTGGATACATGTAGTTGGAACTCTAAATCAAACACGGTTTGTGCTAGCTCTTTGAAACTTGGCACAATAATGGAGTTCCAAGTTCTATTCGCTATGGTTTGTGTCCTATTGAAGTAGCCCCAAGCAGAGACTGACGAGAATCACTTTCATTGAAAGGGGTTGCCAAGCTTCCAAAAAACTACGAGTTTCCTGAAATTCAGCAACCATATTTTCACCCAAACTTGATGATACTTGTAGGTAATGATCAGTACACCAATCCCACTGGCCTCACCAAATTTCGTTCTTCTCGGTTAAACCGTTCCTTTGCAGGAACCGTTTTCATGTTTAGGTTTCACTCTGTTTTCTCCTATATGGATACATGCACTTGGAACTCTAAATCAAACACGGTTTGTGCTAGCTCTTTGAAACTTGGCACAATAATGTAGTTCCAAGTTCTATCGCTATGGTTTGTGTCCTATTGAAGTAGCCCCAAGCAGAGACTGACGAGAATCACTTTCATTCAAAGGGGTTGCCAAGCTTCCAAAAATCTACGAGTTTCCTGAAATCTCAGCAAACATTTTTTCACCCACTCTTGATGAGGCTTGCAGGTAATGATCAGTACACCAATCCCACTTGGCTCACCAAATTTCGTTCTTCTCGGTTAAACCCTTCCTTTGCAGGAACCGTTTTCATGTTTAGGTTTCACTCTGTTTTCTCCTATATGGATACATGTAGTTGGAACTCTAAATCAAACACGGTTTGTGCTAGCTCTTTGAAACTTGGCACAATAATGTAGTTCCAAGTTCTATCGCTATGGTTTGTGTCCTATTGAAGTAGCCCCAAGCAGAGACTGACGAGAATCACTTTCATTCAAAGGGGTTGCCAAGCTTCCAAAAAACTACGAGTTTCCTGAAATCTCAGCAAACATTTTTTCACCCACTCTTGATGAGGCTTGCAGGTAATGATCAGTACACCAATCCCACTTGGCTCAGCAAATTTCGTTCTTCTCGGTTAAACCGTTCCTTTGCAGGAACCGTTTTCATGTTTAGGTTTCACTTTGTTTTCTCCTATGTGGATACATATAGTTGGAACTCTAAATCAAACACGGTTTGTGCTAGCTCTTTGAAACTCGGCACAATAATGTAGTTCCAAGTTCTATCCCTATGGTTTGTGTCCTATTGAAGTAGCCCCAAGCAGAGACTGATGAGAATCACTTTCATTCAAAGGGTTGCCAAGCTTCCAAAAAACTACGAGTTTCCTGAATTCTCAGCAAACATTTTTTCACCCAATCTTGATGATACTTGCAGGTAATGATCAGTACACCAATCCCACTTGGCTCTCCAAATTTCATTCTTCTCGGTTAAACCGTTCCTTTGCAGGAACCGTTTTCATGTTTAGGTTTCACTCTGTTTTCTCCTATATGGATACATGTAGTTGGAACTCTAAATCAAACACGGTTTGTGCTAGCTCTTTGAAACTCGGCACAATAATGTAGTTCCAAGTTCTATCGCTATGGTTTGTGTCCTATTGAAGTAGCCCCAAGCAGAGACTGACGAGAATCACTTTCATTGAAAGGGGTTGCCAAGCTTCCAAAAAACTACGAGTTTCCTGAAATCTCAGCAAACATTTTTTCACTCAATCTTGATGATACTTGCAGGTAATGATCAGTACACCAATCCCACTTGGCTCACCAAATTTCGTTCTTCTCGGTTATACCGTTCCTTTGCAGGAACCGTTTTCATGTTTAGGTTTCACTCTGTTTTCTCCTATATGGATACATGTAGTTGGAACTCTAAATCAAACACGGTTTGTGCTAGCTCTTTGAAACTTGGCACAATAATGTAGTTCCAAGTTCTATCCCTATGGTTTGTGTCCTATTGAAGTATCCCCAAGCAGAGACTGACGAGAATCACTTTCATTGAAAGGGGTTGCCAAGCTTCCAAAAAACTACGAGTTTCCTGAAATCTCAGCAAACATTTTTTCACCCACTCTTGATGAGGCTTGCAGGTAATGATCAGTACACCAATCCCACTTGGCTCAGCAAATTTCGTTCTTCTCGGTTAAACCGTTCCTTTGCAGGAACCGTTTTCATGTTTAGGTTTCACTCTGTTTTCTCCTATGTGGATAATTGTAGTTGGAACTCTAAATCAAACACGGTTTGTGCTAGCTCTTTGAAACTTGGCACAATAATGTAGTTCCAAGTTCTATCCCTATGGTTTGTGTCCTATTGAAGTAGCCCCAAGCAGAGACTGATGAGAATCACTTTCATTCAAAGGGGTTGCCAAGCTTCCAAAAAACTACGAGTTTCCTGAATTCTCAGCAAACATTTTTTCACCCAATCTTGATGATACTTGCAGGTAATGATCAGTACACCAATCCCACTTGGCTCACCAAATTTCGTTCTTCTCGGTTAAACCGTTCCTTTGCAGGAACCGTTTTCATGTTTAGGTTTCACTCTGTTTTCTCCTATATGGATACATGTAGTTGGAACTCTAAATCAAACACGGTTTGTGCTAGCTCTTTGAAACTTGGCACAATAATGTAGTTCCAAATTCTATCGCTATGGTTTGTGTCCTATTGAAGTATCCCCAAGCAGAGACTGACGAGAATCACTTTCATTGAAAGGGGTTGCCAAGCTTCCAAAAAACTACGAGTTTCCTGAAATCTCAGCAAACATTTTTTCACCCACTCTTGATGAGGCTTGCAGGTAATGATCAGTACACCAATCCCACTTGGCTCAGCAAATTTCGTTCTTCTCGGTTAAACCGTTCCTTTGCAGGAACCGTTTTCATGTTTAGGTTTCACTCTGTTTTCTCCTATGTGGATAATTGTAGTTGGAACTCTAAATCAAACACGGTTTGTGCTAGCTCTTTGAAACTTGGCACAATAATGTAGTTCCAAGTTCTATCCCTATGGTTTGTGTCCTATTGAAGTAGCCCCAAGCAGAGACTGATGAGAATCACTTTCATTCAAAGGGGTTGCCAAGCTTCCAAAAAACTACGACTTTCCTGAATTCTCAGCAAACATTTTTTCACCCACTCTTGATGATACTTGCACGTAATGATCAGTACACCAATCCCACTTGGCTCAGCAAATTTCGTTCTTCTCTGTTAAACCGTTCCTTTGCAGGAACCGTTTTCATGTTTAGGTTTCACTCTGTTTTCTCCTATATGGATACATGTAGTTGGAACTCTAAATCAAACACGGTTTGTGCTAGCTCTTTGAAACTTGGCACAATAATGTAGTTCCAAGTTCTATCGCTATGGTTTGTGTCCTATTGAAGTAGCCCCAAGCAGAGACTGACGAGAATCACTTTCATTCAAAGGGGTTGCCAAGCTTCCAAAAAACTACGAGTTTCCTGAAATCTTAGCAAACATTTTTTCACCCAATCTTGATGAGGCTTGCAGGTAATGATCAGTACACCAATCCCACTTGGCTCAGCAAATTTCGTTCTTCTCGGTTAAACCGTTCCTTTGCAGGAACCGTTTTCATGTTTAGGTTTCACTTTGTTTTCTCCTATATGGATACATGTACTTGGAACTCTAAATCAAACACGGTTTGTGCTAGCTCTTTGAAACTTGGCACAATAATGTAGTTCCAAGTTCTATTGCTATGGTTTGTGTCCTATTGAAGTAGCCCCAAGCAGAGACTAACGAGAATCACTTTCATTGAAAGGGGTTGCCAAGCTTCCAAAAAACTACGCGTTTCCTGAAATCTCAGCAACCATATTTTCACCCAATCTTGTTGATACTTGCAGGTAATGATCAGTACACCAATCCCACTGGGCTCACCAAATTTCGTTCTTCTCGGTTAAACCGTTCCTTTGCAGGAACCGTTTTCATGTTTAGGTTTCACTCTGTTTTCTCCTATATGGATACATGTAGTTGGAACTCTAAATCAAACACGGTTTGTGCTAGCTCTTTGAAACTTGGCACAATAATGTAGTTCCAAGTTCTATCGCTATGGTTTGTGTCCTATTGAAGTAGCCCCAAGCAGAGACTAACGAGAATCACTTTCATTGAAAGGGGTTGCCAAGCTTCCAAAAAACTACGAGTTTCCTGAAATCTCAGCAACCATATTTTCACCCAAACTTGATGATACTTGTAGGTTATGATCAGTACACCAATCCCACTGGGCTCACCAAATTTTGTTCTTCTCGGTTAAACCTTTCCTTTGCAGGAACCGTTTTCATGTTTAGGTTTCACTCTGTTTTCTCCTATATGGATACATGTAGTTGGAAGTCTAAATCAAACACGGTTTGTGCTAGCTCTTTGAAACTTGGCACAATAATGTAGTTCCAAATTCTATCACTATGGTTTGTGTCCTATTGAAGTATCCCCAAGCAGAGACTGACGAGAATCACTTTCATTAAAAGGGGTTGCCAAGCTTCCAAAAAACTACGAGTTTCCTGAAATCTCAGCAAACATTTTTTCACCCACTCTTGATGAGGCTTGCAGGTAATGATCAGTACACCAATCCCACTTGGCTCAGCAAATTTCGTTCTTCTCGGTTAAACCGTTCCTTTGCAGGAACCGTTTTCATGTTTAGGTTTCACTTTGTTTTCTCCTATGTGGATACATGTAGTTGGAACTCTAAATCAAACACGGTTTGTGCTAGCTCTTTGAAACTTGGCACAATAATGTAGTTCCAAGTTCTATCCCTATGGTTTGTGTCCTATTGAAGTAGCCCCAAGCAGAGACTGATGAGAATCACTTTCATTCAAAGGGGTTGCCAAGCTTCCAAAAAACTACGAGTTTCCTGAATTCTCAGCAAACATTTTTTCACCCAATCTTGATGATACTTGCAGGTAATGATCAGTACACCAATCCCACTTGGCTCACCAAATTTCGTTCTTCTCGGTTAAACCGTTCCTTTGCAGGAACCGTTTTCATGTTTAGGTTTCACTCTGTTTTCTCCTATATGGATACATGTAGTTGGAACTCTAAATCAAACACGGTTTGTGCTAGCTCTTTGAAACTTGGCACAATAATGTAGTTCCAAATTCTATCGCTATGGTTTGTGTCCTATTGAAGTATCCCCAAGCAGAGACTGACGAGAATCACTTTCATTGAAAGGGGTTGCCAAGCTTCCAAAAAACTACGAGTTTCCTGAAATCTCAGCAAACATTTTTTCACCCACTCTTGATGAGGCTTGCAGGTAATGATCAGTACACCAATCCCACTTGGCTCAGCAAATTTCGTTCTTCTCGGTTAAACCGTTCCTTTGCAGGAACCGTTTTCATGTTTAGGTTTCACTTTGTTTTCTCCTATGTGGATACATGTAGTTGGAACTCTAAATCAAACACGGTTTGTGCTAGCTCTTTGAAACTTGGCACAATAATGTAGTTCCAAGTTCTATCCCTATGGTTTGTGTCCTATTGAAGTAGCCCCAAGCAGAGACTGATGAGAATCACTTTCATTCAAAGGGGTTGCCAAGCTTCCAAAAAACTACGAGTTTCCTGAATTCTCAGCAAACATTTTTTCACCCAATCTTGATGATACTTGCAGGTAATGATCAGTACACCAATCCCACTTGGCTCACCAAATTTCGTTCTTCTCGGTTAAACCGTTCCTTTGCAGGAACCGTTTTCATGTTTAGGTTTCACTCTGTTTTCTCCTATATGGATACATGTAGTTGGAACTCTAAATCAAACACGGTTTGTGCTAGCTCTTTGAAACTTGGCACAATAATGTAGTTCCAAATTCTATCGTTATGGTTTGTGTCCTATTGAAGTATCCCCAAGCAGAGACTGACGAGAATCACTTTCATTGAAAGGGGTTGCCAAGCTTCCAAAAAACTACGAGTTTCCTGAAATCTCAGCAAACATTTTTTCACCCACTCTTGATGAGGCTTGCAGGTAATGATCAGTACACCAATCCCACTTGGCTCAGCAAATTTCGTTCTTCTCGGTTAAACCGTTCCTTTGCAGGAACCGTTTTCATGTTTAGGTTTCACTTTGTTTTCTCCTATGTGGATACATGTAGTTGGAACTCTAAATCAAACACGGTTTGTGCTAGCTCTTTGAAACTTGGCACAATAATGTAGTTCCAAGTTCTATCGCTATGGTTTGTGTCCTATTGAAGTAGCCCCAAGCAGAGACTGATGAGAATCACTTTCATTCAAAGGGGTTGCCAAGCTTCCAAAAAACTACGAGTTTCCTGAATTCTCAGCAAACATTTTTTCACCCAATCTTGATGATACTTGCAGGTAATGATCAGTACACCAATCCCACTTGGCTCACCAAATTTCGTTCTTCTCGGTTAAACCGTTCCTTTGCAGGAACCGTTTTCATGTTTAGGTTTCACTCTGTTTTCTCCTATATGGATACATGTAGTTGGAACTCTAAATCAAACACGGTTTGTGATAGCTCTTTGAAACTTGGCACAATAATGTAGTTCCAAGTTCTATCGCTATGGTTTGTGTCCTATTTAAGTAGCCCCAAGCAGAGACTGACGAGAATCACTTTCATTGAAAGGGGTTGCCAAGCTTCCAAAAAACTACGAGTTTCCTGAAATCTCAGCAAACATTTTTTCACTCAATCTTGATGATACTTGCAGGTAATGATCAGTACACCAATCCCACTGGGCTCACCAAATTTCGTTCTTCTCGGTTATACCGTTGCTTTGCAGGAACCGTTTTCATGTTTAGGTTTCACTCTGTTTTCTCCTATATGGATACATGTGGTTGGAACTCTAAATCAAACACGGTTTGTGCTAGCTCTTTGAAACTTGGCACAATAATGTAGTTCCAAGTTCTATCGCTATGGTTATTGTCCTATTGAAGTAGCCCCAAGCAGAGACTGACGAGAATCACTTTCATTCAAAGGGGTTGCCAAGCTTCCAAAAAACTACGAGTTTCCTGAAATCTCAGCAAACATTTTTTCACCCACTCTTGATGAGGCTTGCAGGTAATGATCAGTACACCAATCCCAGTTGGCTCAGCAAATTTCGTTCTTCTCGGTTAAACCGTTCCTTTGCAGGAACCGTTTTCATGTTTAGGTTTCACTTTGTTTTCTCCTATATGGATACATGTAGTTGGAACTCTAAATCAAACACGGTTTGTGCTAGCTCTTTGAAACTTGGCACAATAATATAGTTCCAAGTTCTATCCCTATGGTTTGTGTCCTATTGAAGTAGCCCCAAGCAGAGACTGACGAGAATCACTTTTATTGAAAGGGGTTGCCAAGCTTCCAAAAATCTACGAGTTTCCTGAATTCTCAGCATACATTTTTTCACCCAATATTGATGATACTTGCACGTAATGATCAGTACACCAATCCCACTTGGCTCAGCAAATTTCGTTCTTCTCTGTTAAACCGTTCCTTTGCAGGAACCGTTTTCATGTTTAGGTTTCACTCTGTTTTCTCCTATATGGATACATGTAGTTGGAACTCTAAATCAAACACGGTTTGTGCTAGCTCTTTGAAACATGGCACAATACTGTAGTTCCAAGTTCTATCGCTATGGTTTGTGTCCTATTGAAGTAGCCCCAAGCAGAGACTGACGAGAATCACTTTCATTCAAAGGGGTTGCCAAGCTTCCAAAATCTACGAGTTTCCTGAAATCTCAGCAAACATTTTTTCACCCACTCTTGATGAGGCTTGCAGGTAATGATCAGTACACCAATCCCACTTGGCTCACCAAATTTCGTTCTTCTCGGTTAAACCGTTCCTTTGCACGAACCGTTTTCATGTTTAGGTTTCACTCTGTTTTCTCCTATATGGATACATGTAGTTGGAACTCTAAATCAAACACGGTTTGTGCTAGCTCTTTGAAACTTGGCACAATAATGTAGTTCCAAGTTCTATCACTATGGTTTGTGTCCTATTGAAGTAGCCCCAAGCAGAGACTGACGAGAATCACTTTCATTCAAAGGGGTTGCCAAGCTTTCAAAAAACTACGAGTTTCCTGAAATCTCAGCAACCATATTTTCACCCAAACTTGATGATATTTGTAGGTTATGATCAGTACACCAATCCCACTGGGCTCACCAAATTTTGTTCTTCTCGGTTAAACCTTTCCTTTGCAGGAACCGTTTTCATGTTTAGGTTTCACTCTGTTTTCTCCTATATGGATACATGTAGTTGGAACTCTAAATCAAACACGATTTGTGCTAGCTCTTTGAAACTTGGCACAATAATGTAGTTCCAAATTCTATCGCTATGGTTTGTGTCCTATTGAAGTATCCCCAAGCAGAGACTGACGAGAATCACTTTCATTGAAAGGGGTTGCCAAGCTTCCAAAAAACTACGAGTTTCCTGAAATCTCAGCAAACATTTTTTCACCCACTCTTGATGAGGCTCTTAATGATCAGTACACCAATCCCACTTGGCTCACCAAATTTCGTTCTTCTCGGTTAAACCGTTCCTTTGCAGGAACCGTTTTCATGTTTAGGTTTCACTTTGTTTTCTCCTATATGGATACATGTAGTTGGAACTCTAAATCAAACACGGTTTGTGCTAGCTCTTTGAAACTTGGCACAATAGTATAGTTCCAAGTTCTATCCCTATGGTTTGTGTCCTATTGAAGTAGCCCCAAGCAGAGACTGACGAGAATCACTTTTATTGAAAGGGGTTGCCAAGCTTCCAAAAATCTAAGAGTTTCCTGAATTCTCAGCAAACATTTTTTCACCCAATCTTGATGATACTTGCACGTAATGATCAGTACACCAATCCCACTTGGCTCACCAAATTTCGTTCTTCTCGGTTAAACCGTTCCTTTGCAGGAACCGTTTTCATGTTTAGGTTTCACTCTGTTTTCTCCTATATGGATACATGTAGTTGGAACTCTAAATCAAACACGGTTTGTGCTAGCTCTTTGAAACTTGGCACAATAATGTAGTTCCAAGTTCTATCGCTATGGTTTGTGTCCTATTGAAGTAGCCCCAAGCAGAGACTGACGAGAATCACTTTCATTCAAAGGGGTTGCCAAGCTTCCAAAAAACTACGAGTTTCCTGAAATCTTAGCAAACATTTTTTCACCCAATCTTGATGAGGCTTGCAGGTAATGATCAGTGCACCAATCCCACTTGGCTCAGCAAATTTCGTTCTTCTCGGTTAAACCGTTCCTTTGCAGGAACCGTTTTCATGTTTAGGTTTCACTTTGTTTTCTCCTACATGGATACATGTACTTGGAACTCTAAATCAAACACGGTTTGTGCTAGCTCTTTGAAACTTGGCACAATAATGTAGTTCCAAGTTCTATTGCTATGGTTTGTGTCCTATTGAAGTAGCCCCAAGCAGAGACTAACGAGAATCACTTTCATTGAAAGGGGTTGCCAAGCTTCCAAAAAACTACGCGTTTCCTGAAATCTCAGCAACCATATTTTCACCCAATCTTGTTGATACTTGCAGGTAATGATCAGTACACCAATCCCACTGGGCTCACCAAATTTCGTTCTTCTCGGTTAAACCGTTCCTTTGCAGGAACCGTTTTCATGTTTAGGTTTCACTCTGTTTTCTCCTATATGGATACATGTAGTTGGACTCTAAATCAAACACGGTTTGTGCTAGCTCTTTGAAACTTGGCACAATAATGTAGTTCCAAGTTCTATCGCTATGGTTTGTGTCCTATTGAAGTAGCCCCAAGCAGAGACTAACGAGAATCACTTTCATTGAAAGGGGTTGCCAAGCTTCCAAAAAACTACGAGTTTCCTGAAATCTCAGCAACCATATTTTCACCCAAACTTGATGATACTTGTAGGTTATGATCAGTACACCAATCCCACTGGGCTCACCAAATTTTGTTCTTCTCGGTTAAACCTTTCCTTTGCAGGAACCGTTTTCATGTTTAGGTTTCACTCTGTTTTCTCCTATATGGATACATGTAGTTGGAACTCTAAATCAAACACGGTTTGTGCTAGCTCTTTGAAATTTGGCACAATAATGTAGTTCCAAATTCTATCGCTATGGTTTGTGTCCTATTGAAGTATCCCCAAGCAGAGACTGACGAGAATCACTTTCATTGAAAGGGGTTGCCAAGCTTCCAAAATCTACGAGTTTCCTGAAATCTCAGCAAACATTTTTTCACCCACTCTTGATGAGGCTTGCAGGTAATGATCAGTACACCAATCCCACTTGGCTCACCAAATTTCGTTCTTCTCGGTTAAACCGTTCCTTTGCAGGAACCGTTTTCATGTTTAGGTTTCACTCTGTTTTCTCCTATATGGATACATGTAGTTGGAACTCTAAATCAAACACGGTTTGTGCTAGCTCTTTGAAACGTGGCACAATAATGTAGTTCCAAGTTCTATCCCTATGGTTTGTGTCCTATTGAAGTAGCCCCAAGCAGAGACTGATGAGAATCACTTTCATTCAAAGGGGTTGCCAAGCTTCCAAAAAACTACGAGTTTCCTGAATTCTCAGCAAACATTTTTTCACCCAATCTTGATGATACTTGCAGGTAATGATCAGTACACCAATCCCACTTGGCTCACCAAATTTCGTTCTTCTCGGTTAAACCGTTCCTTTGCAGGAACCGTTTTCATGTTTAGGTTTCACTCTGTTTTCTCCTATATGGATACATGTAGTTGGAACTCTAAATCAAACACGGTTTGTGCTAGCTCTTTGAAACTTGGCACAATAATGTAGTTCCAAATTCTATCGCTATGGTTTGTGTCCTATTGAAGTAGCCCCAAGCAGAGACTGACGAGAATCACTTTCATTGAAAGGGGTTGCCAAGCTTCCAAAAAACTACGAGTTTCCTGAAATCTCAGCAAACATTTTTTCACCCACTCTTGATGAGGCTTGCAGGTAATGATCAGTACACCAATCCCACTTGGCTCAGCAAATTTCATTCTTCTCGGTTAAACCGTTCCTTTGCAGGAACCGTTTTCATGTTTAGGTTTCACTTTGTTTTCTCCTATGTGGATACATGTAGTTGGAACTCTAAATCAAACACGGTTTGTGCTAGCTCTTTGAAACTTGGCACAATAATGTAGTTCCAAGTTCTATCCCTATGGTTTGTGTCCTATTGAAGTAGCCCCAAGCAGAGACTGATGAGAATCACTTACATTCAAAGGGGTTGCCAAGCTTCCAAAAAACTACGAGTTTCCTGAATTCTCAGCAAACATTTTTTCACCCAATCTTGATGATACTTGCAGGTAATGATCAGTACACCAATCCCACTTGGCTCACCAAATTTCGTTCTTCTCGGTTAAACCGTTCCTTTGCAGGAACCGTTTTCATGTTTAGGTTTCACTCTGTTTTCTCCTATATGGATACATGTAGTTGGAACTCTAAATCAAACACGGTTTGTGCTAGCTCTTTGAAACTTGGCACAATAATGTAGTTCCAAGTTCTATCGCTATGGTTTGTGTCCTATTTAAGTAGCCCCAAGCAGAGACTAACGAGAATCACTTTCATTGAAAGGGGTTGCCAAGCTTCCAAAAAACTACGAGTTTCCTGAAATCTCAGCAACCATATTTTCACCCAAACTTGATGATACATGTAGGTAATGATCAGTACACCAATCCCACTGGCCTCACCAAATTTCGTTCTTCTCGGTTAAACCGAACCTTTGCAGGAACCGTTTTCATGTTTAGGTTTCACTCTGTTTTCTCCTATATGGATACATGTAGTTGGAACTCTAAATCAAACACGGTTTGTGCTAGCTCTTTGAAACTTGGCACAATAATGTAGTTCCAAGTTCTATCCCTATGGTTTGTGTCCTATTGAAGTAGCCCCAAGCAGAGACTGATGAGAATCACTTACATTCAAAGGGGTTGCCAAGCTTCCAAAAAACTACGAGTTTCCTGAATTCTCAGCAAACATTTTTTCACCCAATCTTGATGATACTTGCAGGTAATGATCAGTACACCAATCCCACTTGGCTCACCAAATTTCGTTCTTCTCGGTTAAACCGTTCCTTTGCAGGAACCGTTTTCATGTTTAGGTTTCACTCTGTTTTCTCCTATATGGATACATGTAGTTGGAACTCTAAATCAAACACGGTTTGTGCTAGCTCTTTGAAACTTGGCACAATAATGTAGTTCCAAGTTCTATCGCTATGGTTTGTGTCCTATTTAAGTAGCCCCAAGCAGAGACTAACGAGAATCACTTTCATTGAAAGGGGTTGCCAAGCTTCCAAAAAACTACGAGTTTCCTGAAATCTCAGCAACCATATTTTCACCCAAACTTGATGATACATGTAGGTAATGATCAGTACACCAATCCCACTGGCCTCACCAAATTTCGTTCTTCTCGGTTAAACCGAACCTTTGCAGGAACCGTTTTCATGTTTAGGTTTCACTCTGTTTTCTCCTATATGGATACATGTAGTTGGAACTCTAAATCAAACACGGTTTGTGCTAGCTCTTTGAAACTTGGCACAATAATGTAGTTCCAAGTTCTATCGCTATGGTTTGTGTCCTATTGAAGTAGCCCCAAGCAGAGACTAAAGAGAAGCACTTTCATTGAAAGGGGTTGCCAAGCTTCCAAGAAACTACGCGTTTCCTGAAATCTCAGCAACCATATTTTCACCCTATCTTGTTGATACTTGCAGGTAATGATCAGTACACCAATCCCACTGGGCTCACCAAATTTCGTTCTTCTCGGTTAAACCGTTCCTTTGCAGGAACCGTTTTCATGTTTAGCTTTCACTCTGTTTTATCCTATATGGATACATGTAGTTGGAACTCTAAATCAAACACGGTTTGTGCTAGCTCTTTGAAACTTGGCACAATAATGTAGTTCCAAGTTCTATCGCTATGGTTTGTGTCCTATTGAAGTAGCCCCAAGCAGAGACTGACGAGAATCACTTTCATTGAAAGGGGTTGCCAAGCTTCCAAAAAACTATGAGTTTCCTGAAATCTCAGCAACCATATTTTCACCCAAACTTGATGATACTTGTAGGTTATGATCAGTACACCAATCCCACTGGGCTCACCAAATTTTGTTCTTCTCGGTTAAACCTTTCCTTTGCAGGAACCGTTTTCATGTTTAGGTTTCACTCTGTTTTCTCCTATATGGATACATGTAGTTGGAACTCTAAATCAAACACGGTTTGTGCTAGCTCTTTGAAACTTGGCACAATAATGTAGTTCCAAGTTCTATCGCTATGGTTTGTGTCCTATGGAAGTATCCCCAAGCAGAGACTGACGAGAATCACTTTCATTGAAAGGGGTTGCCAAGCTTCCAAAAAACTACGAGTTTCCTGAAATCTCAGCAACCAAATTTTCACCCAAACTTGATGATACTTGTAGGTTATGATCAGTACACCAATCCCACTGGGCGCACCAAATTTTGTTCTTCTCGGTTAAACCTTTCCTTTGCAGGAACCGTTTTCATGTTTAGGTTTCACTCTGTTTTCTCCTATATGGATACATGTAGTTGGAACTCTAAATCAAACACGGTTTGTGCTAGCTCTTTGAAACTTGGCACAATAATGTAGTTCCAAGTTCTATCGCTATGGTTTGTGTCCTATTGAAGTAGCCCCAAGCAGAGACTGCGAGAATCACTTTCATTCAAAGGGGTTGCCAAGCTTCCAAAAAACTACGAGTTTCCTGAAATCTCAGCAAACATTTTTTCACCCACTCTTGATTAGGCTTGCAGGTAATGATCAGTACACCAATCCCAGTTGGCTCAGCAAATTACGTTCTTCTCGGTTAAACCGTTCCTTTGCAGGAACCGTTTTCATGTTTAGGTTTCACTTTGTTTTCTCCTATATGGATACATGTAGTTGGAACTCTAAATCAAACACGGTTTGTGCTAGCTCTTTGAAACTTGGCACAATAATGTAGTTCCAAATTCTATCGCTATGGTTTGTGTCCTATTGAAGTATCCCCAAGCAGAGACTGACGAGAATCACTTTCATTGAAAGGGGTTGCCAAGCTTCCAAAAAACTACGAGTTTCCTGAAATCTCAGCAAACATTTTTTCACCCACTCTTGATGAGGCTTGCAGGTAATGATCAGTACACCAATCGCACTTGGCTCAGCAAATTTCGTTCTTCTCGGTTAAACCGTTCCTTTGCAGGAACCGTTTTCATGTTTAGGTTTCACTTTGTTTTCTCCTAAGTGGATACATGTAGTTGGAACTCTAAATCAAACACGGTTTGTGCTAGCTCTTTGAAACTTGGCACAATAATGTAGTTCCAAGTTCTATCCCTATGGTTTGTGTCCTATTGAAGTAGCCCCAAGCAGAGACTGATGAGAATCACTTTCATTCAAAGGGGTTGCCAAGCTTCCAAAAAACTACGAGTTTCCTGAATTCTCAGCAAACATTTTTTCACCCAACCTTGATGATACTTGCAGGTAATGATCAGTACACTAATCCCACTTGGCTCACCAAATTTCGTTCTTCTCGGTTAAACCGTTCCTTTGCAGGAACCGTTTTCATGTTTAGGTTTCACTCTGTTTTCTCCTATATGGATACATGTAGTTGGAACTCTAAATCAAACACGGTTTGTGCTAGCTCTTTGAAACTTGGCACAATAATGTAGTTCCAAGTTCTATCGCTATGGTTTGTGTCCTATTGAAGTAGCCCCAAGCAGAGACTAAAGAGAAGCACTTTCATTGAAAGGGGTTGCCAAGCTTCCAAGAAACTACGCGTTTCCTGAAATCTCAGCAACCATATTTTCACCCTATCTTGTTGATACTTGCAGGTAATGATCAGTACACCAATCCCACTGGGCTCACCAAATTTCGTTCTTCTCGGTTAAACCGTTCCTTTGCAGGAACCGTTTTCATGTTTAGGTTTCACTCTGTTTTATCCTATATGGATACATGTAGTTGGAACTCTAAATCAAACACGGTTTGTGCTAGCTCTTTGAAACTTGGCACAATAATGTAGTTCCAAGTTCTATCGCTATGGTTTGTGTCCTATTGAAGTAGCCCCAAGCAGAGACTGACGAGAATCACTTTCATTGAAAGGGGTTGCCAAGCTTCCAAAAAACTATGAGTTTCCTGAAATCTCAGCAACCATATTTTCACCCAAACTTGATGATACTTGTAGGTTATGATCAGTACACCAATCCCACTGGGCTCACCAAATTTTGTTCTTCTCGGTTAAACCTTTCCTTTGCAGGAACCGTTTTCATGTTTAGGTTTCACTCTGTTTTCTCCTATATGGATACATGTAGTTGGAACTCTAAATCAAACACGGTTTGTGCTAGCTCTTTGAAACTTGGCACAATAATGTAGTTCCAAGTTCTATCGCTATGGTTTGTGTCCTATGGAAGTATCCCCAAGCAGAGACTGACGAGAATCACTTTCATTGAAAGGGGTTGCCAAGCGTCCAAAAAACTACGAGTTTCCTGAAATCTCAGCAACCATATTTTCACCCAAACTTGATGATACTTGTAGGTTATGATCAGTACACCAATCCCACTGGGCGCACCAAATTTTGTTCTTCTCGGTTAAACCTTTCCTTTGCAGGAACCGTTTTCATGTTTAGGTTTCACTCTGTTTTCTCCTATATGGATACATGTAGTTGGAACTCTAAATCAAACACGGTTTGTGCTAGCTCTTTGAAACTTGGCACAATAATGTAGTTCCAAGTTCTATCGCTATGGTTTGTGTCCTATTGAAGTAGCCCCAAGCAGAGACTGCGAGAATCACTTTCATTCAAAGGGGTTGCCAAGCTTCCAAAAAACTACGAGTTTCCTGAAATCTCAGCAAACATTTTTTCACCCACTCTTGATTAGGCTTGCAGGTAATGATCAGTACACCAATCCCAGTTGGCTCAGCAAATTACGTTCTTCTCGGTTAAACCGTTCCTTTGCAGGAACCGTTTTCATGTTTAGGTTTCACTTTGTTTTCTCCTATATGGATACATGTAGTTGGAACTCTAAATCAAACACGGTTTGTGCTAGCTCTTTGAAACTTGGCACAATAATGTAGTTCCAAATTCTATCGCTATGGTTTGTGTCCTATTGAAGTATCCCCAAGCAGAGACTGACGAGAATCACTTTCATTGAAAGGGGTTGCCAAGCTTCCAAAAAACTACGAGTTTCCTGAAATCTCAGCAAACATTTTTTCACCCACTCTTGATGAGGCTTGCAGGTAATGATCAGTACACCAATCGCACTTGGCTCAGCAAATTTCGTTCTTCTCGGTTAAACCGTTCCTTTGCAGGAACCGTTTTCATGTTTAGGTTTCACTTTGTTTTCTCCTAAGTGGATACATGTAGTTGGAACTCTAAATCAAACACGGTTTGTGCTAGCTCTTTGAAACTTGGCACAATAATGTAGTTCCAAGTTCTATCCCTATGGTTTGTGTCCTATTGAAGTAGCCCCAAGCAGAGACTGATGAGAATCACTTTCATTCAAAGGGGTTGCCAAGCTTCCAAAAAACTACGAGTTTCCTGAATTCTCAGCAAACATTTTTTCACCCAACCTTGATGATACTTGCAGGTAATGATCAGTACACTAATCCCACTTGGCTCACCAAATTTCGTTCTTCTCGGTTAAACCGTTCCTTTGCAGGAACCGTTTTCATGTTTAGGTTTCACTCTGTTTTCTCCTATATGGATACATGTAGTTGGAACTCTAAATCAAACACGGTTTGTGCTAGCTCTTTGAAACTTGGCACAATAATGTAGTTCCAAATTCTATCGCTATGGTTTGTGTCCTATTGAAGTATCCCCAAGCAGAGACTGACGAGAATCACTTTCATTGAAAGGGGTTGCCAAGCTTCCAAAAAACTACGAGTTTCCTGAAATCTCAGCAAACATTTTTTCACCCACTCTTGATGAGGCTTGCAGGTAATGATCAGTACACCAATCCCACTTGGCTCAGCAAATTTCGTTCTTCTCGGTTAAACCGTTCCTTTGCAGGAACCGTTTTCATGTTTAGGTTTCACTTTGTTTTCTCCTATGTGGATACATGTAGTTGGAACTCTAAATCAAACACGGTTTGTGCTAGCTCTTTGAAACTCGGCACAATAATGTAGTTCCAAGTTCTATCCCTATGGTTTGTGTCCTATTGAAGTAGCCCCAAGCAGAGACTGATGAGAATCACTTTCATTCAAAGGGGTTGCCAAGCTTCCAAAAAACTACGAGTTTCCTGAAATCTCAGCAAACATTTTTTCACCCAATCTTGATGATACTTGCAGGTAATGATCAGTACACCAATCCCACTTGGCTCACCAAATTTCGTTCTTCTCGGTTAAACCGTTCCTTTGCAGGAACCGTTTTCATGTTTAGGTTTCACTCTGTTTTCTCCTATATGGATACATGTAGTTGGAACTCTAAATCAAACACGGTTTGTGCTAGCTCTTTGAAACTTGGCACAATAATGTAGTTCCAAGTTCTATCGCTATGGTTTGTGTCCTATTTAAGTAGCCCCAAGCAGAGACTAACGAGAATCACTTTCATTGAAAGGGGTTGCCAAGCTTCCAAAAAACTACGAGTTTCCTGAAATCTCAGCAACCATATTTTCACCCAAACTTGATGATACTTGTAGGTAATGATCAGTACACCAATCCCACTGGCCTCACCAAATTTCGTTCTTCTCAGTTAAACCGAACCTTTGCAGGAACCGTTTTCAAGTTTAGGTTTCACTGTGTTTTCTCCTATATGGATACATGTACTTGGAACTCTAAATCAAACACGGTTTGTGCTAGTTCTTTGAAACTTGGCACAATAATGTAGTTCCAAGTTTTATCGCTATGGTTTGTGTCCTATTGAAGTAGCCCCAAGCAGAGACTGACGAGAATCAGTTTCATTCAAAGGGGTTGCCAAGCTTCCAAAATCTACGAGTTTCCTGAAATCTCAGCAAACATTTTTTCACCCACTCTTGATGAGGCTTGCAGGTAATGATCAGTACACCAATCCCACTTGGCTCACCAAATTTCGTTCTTCTCGGTTAAACCGTTCCTTTGCAGGAACCGTTTTCATGTTTAGGTTTCACTCTTTTTTCTCCTATATGGATACATGCAGTTGGAACTCTAAATCAAACACGGTTTGTGCTAGCTCTTTGAAACTTGGCACAATAATGTAGTTCCAAGTTCTATCGCTATGGTTTGTGTCCTATTGAAGTAGCCCCAAGCAGAGACTGATGAGAATCACTTTCATTCAAAGGGGTTGCCAAGCTTCAAAAAATTACGAGTTTCCTGAATTCTCAGCAAACATTTTTTCACCCAATCTTGATGATACTTGCAGGTAATGATCAGTACACCAATCCCACTTGGCTCACCAAATTTCGTTCTTCTCGGTTAAACCGTTCCTTTGCAGGAACCGTTTTCATGTTTAGGTTTCACTCTGTTTTCTCCTATATGGATACATGTAGTTGGAACTCTAAATCAAACACGGTTTGTGCTAGCTCTTTGAAACTTGGCACAATAATGTAGTTCCAAGTTCTATCGCTATGGTTTGTGTCCTATTGAAGTAGCCCCAAGCAGAGACTAACGAGAATCACTTTCATTGAAAGGGGTTGCCAAGCTTCCAAAAAACTACGAGTTTCCTGAAATCTCAGCAACCATATTTTTACCCAAACTTGATGATACTTGTAGGTAATGATCAGTACACCAATCCCACTGGCCTCACCAAATTTCGTTCTTCTCGGTTAAACCGTTCCTTTGCAGGAACCGTTTTCATGTTTAGGTTTCACTCTGTTTTCTCCTATAAGGATACATGTACTTGGAACTCTAAATCAAACACGGTTTGTGCTAGCTCTTTGAAACTTGGCACAATAATGTAGTTCCAAGTTCTATCGCTATGGTTTGTGTCCTATTGAAGTATACCCAAGCAGAGACTGACGAGAATCACTTTCATTGAAAGGGGTTGCCAAGCTCCCCAAAAACTACGAGTTTCCTGAAATCTCAGCAAACATTTTTTCACCCACTCTTGATGAGCCTTGCAGGTAATGATCAGTACACCAATCCCACTTGGCTCACCAAATTTCGTTCTTCTCGGTTAAACCGTTCCTTTGCAGGAACCGTTTTCATGTTTAGGTTTCACTCTGTTTTCTCCTGTATGGATACATGTAGTTGGAACTCTAAATCAAACACGGTTTGTGCTAGCTCTTTGAAACTTGGCACAATAATGTAGTTCCAAGTTCTATCGCTATGGTTTGTGTCCTATTGAAGTAGCCCCAAGCAGAGACTGACGAGAATCACTTTCATTCAAAGGGGTTGCCAAGCTTCCAAAAATCTACGAGTTTCCTGAAATCTCAGCAAACATTTTTTCACCCACTCTTGATGAGGCTTGCAGGTAATGATCAGTACACCAATCCCACTGGCCTCACCAAATTTCGTTCTTCTCGGTTAAACCGAACCTTTGCAGGAACCGTTTTCATGTTTAGGTTTCACTCTGTTTTCTCCTATATGGATACATGTACTTGGAACTCTAAATCAAACACGGTTTGTGCTAGCTCTTTGAAACTTGGCACAATAATGTAGTTCCAAGTTTTATCGCTATGGTTTGTGTCCTATTGAAGTAGCCCCAAGCAGAGACTGACGAGAATCAGTTTCATTCAAAGGGGTTGCCAAGCTTCCAAAATCTACGAGTTTCCTGAAATCTCAGCAAACATTTTTTCACCCACTCTTGATGAGGCTTGCAGGTAATGATCAGTACACCAATCCCACTTGGCTCACCAAATTTCGTTCTTCTCGGTTAAACCATTCCTTTGCAGGAACCGTTTTCATGTTTAGGTTTCACTCTGTTTTCTCCTATATGGATACATGTAGTTGGAACTCTAAATCAAACACGGTTTGTGCTAGCTCTTTGAAACTTGGCACAATAATGTAGTTCCAAGTTCTATCGCTATGGTTTGTGTCCTATTGAAGTAGCCCCAAGCAGAGACTGACGAGAATCACTTTCATTCAAAGGGGTTGCCAAGCTTTCAAAAAACTACGAGTTTCCTGAAATCTCAGCAACCATATTTTCACCCAAACTTGATGATACTTGTAGGTTATGATCAGTACACCAATCCCACTGGGCTCACCAAATTTTGTTCTTCTCGGTTAAACCTTTCCTTTGCAGGAACCGTTTTCATGTTTAGGTTTCACTCTGTTTTCTCCTATATGGATACATGTAGTTGGAACTCTAAATCAAACACGGTTTGTGCTAGCTCTTTGAAACTTGGCACAATAATGTAGTTCCAAATTCTATCACTATGGTTTGTGTCCTATTGAAGTATCCCCAAGCAGAGACTGACGAGAATCACTTTCATTCAAAGGGGTTGCCAAGCTTCCAAAAAACTACGAGTTTCCTGAAATCTCAGCAAACATTTTTTCACCCACTCTTGATGAGGCTTGCAGGTAATGATCAGTACACCAATCCCACTTGGCTCAGCAAATTTCGTTCTTCTCGGTTAAACCGTTCCTTTGCAGGAACCGTTTTCATGTTTAGGTTTCACTTTGTTTTCTCCTATGTGGATACATGTAGTTGGAACTCTAAATCAAACACGGTTTGTGCTAGCTCTTTGAACCTTGGCACAATAATGTAGTTCCAAGTTCTATCGCTATGGTTTGTGTCCTATTGAAGTAGCCCCAAGCAGAGACTGACGAGAATCACTTTCATTGAAAGGGGTTGCCAAGCTTCCAAAAAACTACGAGTTTCCTGAAATCTCAGCAAACATTTTTTCACCCAATCTTGATGAGGCTTGCAGGTAATGATCAGTACACCAATCCCACTTGGCTCAGCAAATTTCGTTCTTCTCGGTTAAACCGTTCCTTTGCAGGAACCGTTTTCATGTTTAGGTTTCACTTTGTTTTCTCCTATGTGGATACATGTAGTTGGAACTCTAAATCAAACACGGTTTGTGCTAGCTCTTTGAAACTTGGCACAATAATGTAGTTCCAAGTTCTATCGCTATGGTTTGTGTCCTATTGAAGTAGCCCCAAGCAGAGACTGACGAGAATCACTTTCATTGAAAGGGGTTGCCAAGCTTCCAAAAAACTACGAGTTTCCTGAAATCTCAGCAAACATTTTTTCACCCAATCTTGATGAGGCTTGCAGGTAATGATCAGTACACCAATCCCACTTGGCTCAGCAAATTTCGTTCTTCTCGGTTAAACCGTTCCTTTGCAGGAACCGTTTTCATGTTTAGGTTTCACTCTTTTTTCTCCTATATGGATACATGCAGTTGGAACTCTAAATCAAACACGGTTTGTGCTAGCTCTTTGAAACTTGGCACAATAATGTAGTTCCAAGTTCTATCGCTATGGTTTGTGTCCTATTGAAGTAGCCCCAAGCAGAGACTGATGAGAATCACTTTCATTCAAAGGGGTTGCCAAGCTTCAAAAAATTACGAGTTTCCTGAATTCTCAGCAAACATTTTTTCACCCAATCTTGATGATACTTGCAGGTAATGATCAGTACACCAATCCCACTTGGCTCACCAAATTTCGTTCTTCTCGGTTAAACCGTTCCTTTGCAGGAACCGTTTTCATGTTTAGGTTTCACTCTGTTTTCTCCTATATGGATACATGTAGTTGGAACTCTAAATCAAACACGGTTTGTGCTAGCTCTTTGAAACTTGGCACAATAATGTAGTTCCAAGTTCTATCGCTATGGTTTGTGTCCTATTGAAGTAGCCCCAAGCAGAGACTAACGAGAATCACTTTCATTGAAAGGGGTTGCCAAGCTTCCAAAAAACTACGAGTTTCCTGAAATCTCAGCAACCATATTTTTACCCAAACTTGATGATACTTGTAGGTAATGATCAGTACACCAATCCCACTGGCCTCACCAAATTTCGTTCTTCTCGGTTAAACCGTTCCTTTGCAGGAACCGTTTTCATGTTTAGGTTTCACTCTGTTTTCTCCTATATGGATACATGTACTTGGAACTCTAAATCAAACACGGTTTGTGCTAGCTCTTTGAAACTTGGCACAATAATGTAGTTCCAAGTTCTATCGCTATGGTTTGTGTCCTATTGAAGTATCCCCAAGCAGAGACTGACGAGAATCACTTTCATTGAAAGGGGTTGCCAAGCTCCCAAAAAACTACGAGTTTCCTGAAATCTCAGCAAACATTTTTTCACCCACTCTTGATGAGCCTTGCAGGTAATGATCAGTACACCAATCCCACTTGGCTCACCAAATTTCGTTCTTCTCGGTTAAACCGTTCCTTTGCAGGAACCGTTTTCATGTTTAGGTTTCACTCTGTTTTCTCCTGTATGGATACATGTAGTTGGAACTCTAAATCAAACACGGTTTGTGCTAGCTCTTTGAAACTTGGCACAATAATGTAGTTCCAAGTTCTATCGCTATGGTTTGTGTCCTATTGAAGTAGCCCCAAGCAGAGACTGACGAGAATCACTTTCATTCAAAGGGGTTGCCAAGCTTCCAAAAAACTACGAGTTTCCTGAAATCTCAGCAACCATATTTTCACCCAAAATGATGATACTTGTAGGTTATGATCAGTACACCAATCCCACTGGGCTCACCAAATTTTGTTCTTCTCGGTTAAACCTTTCCTTTGCAGGAACCGTTTTCATGTTTAGGTTTCACTCTGTTTTCTCCTATATGGATACATGTAGTTGGAACTCTAAATCAAACACGGTTTGTGCTAGCTCTTTGAAACTTGGCACAATAATGTAGTTCCAAGTTCTATCGCTATGGTTTGTGTCCTATTTAAGTAGCCCCAAGCAGAGACTAACGAGAATCACTTTCATTGAAAGGGGTTGCCAAGCTTCCAAAAAACTACGAGTTTCCTGAAATCTCAGCAACCATATTTTCACCCAAACTTGATGATACTTGTAGGTAATGATCAGTACACCAATCCCACTGGCCTCACCAAATTTCGTTCTTCTCGGTTAAACCGAACCTTTGCAGGAACCGTTTTCATGTTTAGGTTTCACTCTGTTTTCTCCTATATGGATACATGTACTTGGAACTCTAAATCAAACACGGTTTGTGCTAGCTCTTTGAAACTTGGCACAATAATGTAGTTCCAAGTTTTATCGCTATGGTTTGTGTCCTATTGAAGTAGCCCCAAGCAGAGACTGACGAGAATCAGTTTCATTCAAAGGGGTTGCCAAGCTTCCAAAATCTACGAGTTTCCTGAAATCTCAGCAAACATTTTTTCACCCACTCTTGATGAGGCTTGCAGGTAATGATCAGTACACCAATCCCACTTGGCTCACCAAATTTCGTTCTTCTCGGTTAAACCATTCCTTTGCAGGAACCGTTTTCATGTTTAGGTTTCACTCTGTTTTCTCCTATATGGATACATGTAGTTGGAACTCTAAATCAAACACGGTTTGTGCTAGCTCTTTGAAACTTGGCACAATAATGTAGTTCCAAGTTCTATCGCTATGGTTTGTGTCCTATTGAAGTAGCCCCAAGCAGAGACTGACGAGAATCACTTTCATTCAAAGGGGTTGCCAAGCTTTCAAAAAACTACGAGTTTCCTGAAATCTCAGCAACCATATTTTCACCCAAACTTGATGATACTTGTAGGTTATGATCAGTACACCAATCCCACTGGGCTCACCAAATTTTGTTCTTCTCGGTTAAACCTTTCCTTTGCAGGAACCGTTTTCATGTTTAGGTTTCACTCTGTTTTCTCCTATATGGATACATGTAGTTGGAACTCTAAATCAAACACGGTTTGTGCTAGCTCTTTGAAACTTGGCACAATAATGTAGTTCCAAATTCTATCACTATGGTTTGTGTCCTATTGAAGTATCCCCAAGCAGAGACTGACGAGAATCACTTTCATTGAAAGGGGTTGCCAAGCTTCCAAAAAACTACGAGTTTCCTGAAATCTCAGCAAACATTTTTTCACCCACTCTTGATGAGGCTTGCAGGTAATGATCAGTACACCAATCCCACTTGGCTCAGCAAATTTCGTTCTTCTCGGTTAAACCGTTCCTTTGCAGGAACCGTTTTCATGTTTAGGTTTCACTTTGTTTTCTCCTATGTGGATACATGTAGTTGGAACTCTAAATCAAACACGGTTTGTGCTAGCTCTTTGAACCTTGGCACAATAATGTAGTTCCAAGTTCTATCGCTATGGTTTGTGTCCTATTGAAGTAGCCCCAAGCAGAGACTGACGAGAATCACTTTCATTGAAAGGGGTTGCCAAGCTTCCAAAAAACTACGAGTTTCCTGAAATCTCAGCAAACATTTTTTCACCCAATCTTGATGAGGCTTGCAGGTAATGATCAGTACACCAATCCCACTTGGCTCAGCAAATTTCGTTCTTCTCGGTTAAACCGTTCCTTTGCAGGAACCGTTTTCATGTTTAGGTTTCACTTTGTTTTCTCCTATATGGATACATGTAGTTGGAACTCTAAATCAAACAGGGTTTGTGCTAGCTCTTTGAAACTTGGCACAATAATGTAGTTCCAAGTTCTATCGCTATGGTTTGTGTCCTATTGAAGTAGCCCCAAGCAGAGACTGATGAGAATCACTTTCATTCAAAGGGGTTGCCAAGCTTCAAAAAACTACGAGTTTCCTGAATTCTCAGCAAACATTTTTTCACCCAATCTTGATGATACTTGCAGGTAATGATCAGTACACCAATCCCACTTGGCTCACCAAATTTCGTTCTTCTCGGTTAAACCGTTCCTTTGCAGGAACCGTTTTCATGTTTAGGTTTCACTCTGTTTTCTCCTATATGGATACATGTAGTTGGAACTCTAAATCAAACACGGTTTGTGCTAGCTCTTTGAAACTTGGCACAATAATGTAGTTCCAAGTTCTATCGCTATGGTTTGTGTCCTATTGAAGTAGCCCCAAGCAGAGACTAACGAGAATCACTTTCATTGAAAGGGGTTGCCAAGCTTCCAAAAAACTACGAGTTTCCTGAAATCTCAGCAACCATATTTTTACCCAAACTTGATGATACTTGTAGGTAATGATCAGTACACCAATCCCACTGGCCTCACCAAATTTCGTTCTTCTCGGTTAAACCGTTCCTTTGCAGGAACCGTTTTCATGTTTAGGTTTCACTCTGTTTTCTCCTATATGGATACATGTACTTGGAACTCTAAATCAAACACGGTTTGTGCTAGCTCTTTGAAACTTGGCACAATAATGTAGTTCCAAGTTCTATCGCTATGGTTTGTGTCCTATTGAAGTATCCCCAAGCAGAGACTGACGAGAATCACTTTCATTGAAAGGGGTTGCCAAGCTCCCAAAAAACTACGAGTTTCCTGAAATCTCAGCAAACATTTTTTCACCCACTCTTGATGAGCCTTGCAGGTAATGATCAGTACACCAATCCCACTTGGCTCAGCAAATTTGGTTCTTCTCGGTTAAACCGTTCCTTTGCAGGAACCGTTTTCATGTTTAGGTTTCACTTTGTTTTCTCCTATATGGATACATGTAGTTGGAACTCTAAATCAAACACGGTTTGTGCTAGCTCTTTGAAACTTGGCACAATAATGTAGTTCCAAATTCTATCGCTATGGTTTGTGTCCTATTGAAGTATCCCCAAGCAGAGACTGACGAGAATCACTTTCATTGAAAGGGGTTGCCAAGCTTCCAAAAAACTACGAGTTTCCTGAAATCTCAGCAAACATTTTTCACCCACTCTTGATGAGGCTTGCAGGTAATGATCAGTACACCAATCCCACTTGGCTCACCAAATTTCGTTCTTCTCGGTTAAACCGTTCCTTTGCAGGAACCGTTTTCATGTTTAGGTTTCACTCTGTTTTCTCCTATATGGATGCATGTACTTGGAACTCTAAATCAAACACGGTTTGTGCTAGCTCTTTGAAACTTGGCACAATAATGTAGTTCCAAGTTCTATCGCTATGGTTTGTGTCCTATTGAAGTAGCCCCAAGCAGAGACTGACGAGAATCACTTTCATTGAAAGGGGTTGCCAAGCTCCCAAAAAACTACGAGTTTCCTGAAATCTCAGCAAACATTTTTTCACCCACTCTTGATGAGCCTTGCAGGTAATGATCAGTACACCAATCCCACTTGGCTCAGCAAATTTCGTTCTTCTCGGTTAAACCGTTCCTTTGCAGGAACCGTTTTCATGTTTAGGTTTCACTTTGTTTTCTCCTATATGGATACATGTAGTCGGAACTCTAAATCAAACACGGTTTGTGCTAGCTCTTTGAAACTTGGCACAATAATGTAGTTCCAAGTTCTATCCCTATGGTTTGTGTCCTATTGAAGTAGCCCCAAGCAGAGACTGACGAGAATCACTTTCATTGAAAGGGGTTGCCAAGCTTCAAAAAACTACGAGTTTCCTGAATTCTCAGCAAACATTGTTTCACCCACTCTTGATGAGGCTTGCAGGTAATGATCAGTACACCAATCCCACTTGGCTCAGCAAATTTCGTTCTTCTCGGTTAAACCGTTCCTTTGCAGGAACCGTTTTCATGTTTAGGTTTCACTTTGTTTTCTCCTATATGGATACATGTAGTTGGAACTCTAAATCAAACACGGTTTGTGCTAGCTCTTTGAAACTTGGCACAATAATGTAGTTCCAAGTTCTATCCCTATGGTTTGTGTCCTATTGAAGTAACCCCAAGCAGAGACTGATGAGAATCACTTTCTTTCAAAGGGGTTGCCAAGCTTCAAAAAACTACGAGTTTCCTGAATTCTCAGCAAACATTTTTTCACCCAATCTTGATGATACTTGCAGGTAATGATCAGTACACCAATCCCACTTGGCTCACCAAATTTCGTTCTTCTCGGTTAAACCGTTCCTTTGCAGGAACCGTTTTCATGTTTAGGTTTCACTTTGTTTTCTCCTATATGGATACATGTAGTTGGAACTCTAAATCAAACACGGTTTGTGCTAGCTCTTTGAAACTTGGCACAATAATGTAGTTCCAAGTTCTATCCCTATGGTTTGTGTCCTATTGAAGTAGCCCCAAGCAGAGACTGACGAGAATCACTTTCATTGAAAGGGGTTGCCAAGCTTCCAAAAAACTACGAGTTTCCTGAATTCTCAGCAAACATTTTTTCACCCAATCTTGATGATACTTGCAGGTAATGATCAGTACACCAATCCCACTTGGCTCAGCAAATTTCGTTCTTCTCTGTTAAACCGTTCCTTTGCAGGAACCGTTTTCATGTTTAGGTTTCACTCTGTTTTCTCCTATATGGATACATGTAGTTGGAACTCTAAATCAAACACGGTTTGTGCTAGCTCTTTGAAACTTGGCACAATAATGTAGTTCCAAGTTCTATCGCTATGGTTTGTGTCCTATTGAAGTAGCCCCAAGCAGAGACTGACGAGAAACACTTTCATTGAAAGGGGTTGCCAAGCTTCCAAAATATACGAGTTTCCTGAAATCTCAGCAACCATATTTTTACCCAAACTTGATGATACTTGTAGGTAATGATCAGTACACCAATCCCACTGGCCTCACCAAGTTTCGTTCTTCTCGGTTAAACCGTTC